>NC_051286.1:17988270-18248270 GCF_015220745.1 Sebastes umbrosus | reverse complement strand
ACATCACACATGTTAAAGTGCATGTTTACTGGTGGCATGATTTTAGTTTTATAGTAGGAATGTATTCATTAATATTCTCACAGACTCCCAAGATATGTGATAGTGCCACACAATGTCCATTCAATTGAATAGTCTCTAGGCAGATAAAATGGGTCACCTGAAAGACCACTAATTTAATAAGAAAAGAAAAGATGGAGGTTTGTTCAGCACATCTGAACAGAGAGGTGCTGATCAATATTGATCATGCAGTTGAGGACAGAGATTTATGCAGATGATATAGCTAAAGAGGAGGAAAAGACAGGAGGAATAAGCACCAGTCATGTTTGTAGTTTTGGTGATGCTTTTTTGTGGTGTCCTCAAAGTATACATCAAACATGTTGACTGGTAGCATGATTTTAGTTTTATAGAAGGAATGTATTCATTAATATTCTCACAGACTCCCAAGATATAGCAAATGCAGACAGTGATAGTGCCACACAATGTCCATTCAATTGAATAGTCTCCAGACAGAGAGAAGACAGATAAAATGGGTCACCTGAAAAAACATTAATTTAATGACACAGAAAAGATGTAGGTTTGTTCAGCAGCTCTGAACAGAGAGGTGCTGATCAATATTGATAATGCAGTTGAGGACAGAGATTTATGCAGAGGGAACTATAGAAGCAATAATTAAAGGACACTGATGATATAGCTAAAGAGGAGGAAAAGACAAGAGGAATAAGCACCAGTCATGTTTGTAGTTTTGGAGATGCTTTTTCATAGTGTCCTCAAAGTATACATGAAACATGTTAAAGTGCATGTTTTTACTGGTTGCATGATTTAGTTTTATAGTAGCTATACCAGGAATGTATTCATTAGTATTCTCACAAGACTCCCCAAGATATCAAATGCCGACAGTGATAGTAGTGTCACACAATGTCCATTCAATTGAATAGTCTCTAGGCAGAGAGAAGACAGATAAAATGGGTCAGGTAGGCAGCCTAAAAAAAGACCACTAATCTAATAAGAAAAGAAAAGATGTAGGTTTGTTTAGCACATCTGAACAGAGAGGTGCTGATCAATATTGATAATGCAGTTGAGCACAGAGATTTATGCAGAGGGAACTATAGAAGCAATAATCAACACTGATGATATAGCTAAAGAGGAGGAAAAGACAGGAGGAATAAGCACCAGTCATGTTTGTAGTTTTGGTGATGCTTTTTCATAGTGTCCTGTTATGTGAAATTAAATCATTGCTAGTGTTGTGCTTCCTTTATAGAGCTCGTGATGACATGATCTCGTCATTTTGTCGTTATTACAGATTTCTGCTGTCCAAATTGAAATTTAACAAAATCAGTTATTGAATTTCTTTTTTGGCCCCACAGGCTTATTTGCCTGTTCCATATAGATTTCCAACACATCTCAGGGTTTTCATTAGCAAATGGAGTTTGCTGAGCTGTGGAGATGAAACAATTAGTCGATTATTCAATTAGTTAGACAGAAAACTAATCTGTAACAATTTTGATAATCGATTAAATGTATAATTTGCTTAGATAGATAGATAGATAGATAGATAGATAGATAGATAGATAGATAGATAGATAGATAGATAGAAAGATACATTTTATTGTCTGTCACAAAGCAACAGAAATTCATCTTTGACAGGGCTCAACATCAAGCACATTTAAAACACATTTAAAACACATACGCATACGTAAAATAGGACTAAAACTATTAACTGCGGTTGACAAGAACAGTGCTAACAGGTCAGGGTACAGAGCTTATTTTAATTTATTCAGGGTGATGATTACTCAAGCATTTGCTAGTTCTAGCTCCTGAAAAATGAGGATTTCTTTTCACCCATTTATATTATTTGAATTGTGATAGATTTTTTTGTGATTATGCCATATTGTGATATACTGAATATCAATATAGTAAATGATTATTAGTAAGATTGCAATGGTGATTTCAGCCATATTGCTGAGCCCTGACTGCCACGATGCACCTGACTTTATTGATTTATTTATTTTTCATTTAGGTGGTTCATGCCCACTGCTACCCTGCTGCCTCCCAGCAACCGTCATGCCTTATGGACTATTCATCCCCCATCAATGACATTCCAGTGGGACCCATGTTTACAACAGCAGTTATTTTTTCCAACAATTAGCTTAATTTCCGCCTCTTTTTAATCAAGCCTACCTCCCTTTTGCAAAGCACAAATCTCAATCGCAAGCCCGTGCTTTTTGTTTCTCCGCCAATCAACTTCTCTCCCTCCGCAAGAGGCCGACCCCCTATCATGAGATTCCGAATCTACAAGAGGAAGGTGGTGATACTGACTGTGGTGGTTGTCATCTGTGGCCTAGCTTTCTGGAGCAGCGGGAGGCAGAAGAAGAACGACGGCAGCTCGGTCCCCAAGGAGCTGGAGGCAGCGGCGGTGGCGAGGAGGAGCAGCAGCATTAGCAGCAGCAGTAGTAGCATCAACAATCATATCCAGGTGCAAGCCACACCTGCAGTCAGCAGGGCACCTGCTCCACCCCCTGTTATACAAGCAAATGACACACATGTGGAAAAAGCGAAGGACAAAGAGAAGATCTCCAAGCCAGAGGTGGATAACACCACTTTGGTCTACCGCGGCATCGTCTTCCAGCTCAACTTCGACCAGACGATAAGAAACGAGGAGAGGTTTAAGGCGCGGCAGAAGGATGATCTGGTTGTGGTGGTTCAGGTCCATAACAGACCAGACTACCTTAAGCTATTAGTGGACAGTTTGCGGAAGGCCAGAGGTGTGGAGAACATACTGCTGATATTCAGCCATGATTACTGGTCCCCTGAGATAAATAAAGTGGTGGCCTCTGTTGATTTTTGTCAGGTCCTTCAGATTTTCTTCCCCTTCAGCATCCAGCTGTACCCCCAGGAGTTCCCCGGACACGACCCCAGGGATTGCCCCAGAGACATTCCCAAAAAAGACGCCTTAAAGCTGGGTTGCATCAACGCGGAGTACCCCGACTCGTTCGGCCACTACCGCGAGGCAAAGTTCTCCCAGACCAAGCACCACTGGTGGTGGAAGCTGCACTTTGTATGGGACAGAGTTCGGGTCCTGAAGGAGCACAAGGGCATGGTCCTGCTGATCGAGGAGGACCACTACGTGTCCCCGGACTTTATCCACATGTTAAAGCTGATGTCGATACTCAAGAGGGACCAGTGCGGCGACTGCGACATCCTCTCGCTGGGGAGCTACAGCCACATCGGCTACTCCAGCAAAGCGAACAAGGTGGAGGTGAAGGCTTGGAAGTCCACCGAGCACAACATGGGGATGGCTCTGAACAGAGAGACGTACCAGAAGCTCATCCAATGCACCGACACGTTCTGCACTTACGACGACTACAACTGGGACTGGTCCTTGCAGCACCTGACCGTGTCCTGCCTGCCCTCCTACTGGAAGGTCATGGTGAGCGAGGCGCCGCGGGTTTTCCACGCCGGAGACTGCGGCATGCACCACAAGAAGACTTCCTGCATGCCGATCAGCCAGAAAAGCAAGATAGATAACATCCTACAGAGCAGCGGGAACCAGCTGTTCCCAAAGAGCCTCCTGATAGCAAAGAGACTGCCAGCCAACGGCGCCGGAGGGGTGGCCCCACATGTGAAAAACGGGGGCTGGGGAGACATCAGGGACCATGAACTCTGCAAGAGCTATGTTCGATTACAGTGACCTTAAATTGCTACTATTATATATTATTGTCTCTTTTGCATCCTCTATAAAGAAAAAAAGCCTTTTAAAAGTAAATC
Source organism: Sebastes umbrosus (assembly GCF_015220745.1). Classification (NCBI taxonomy): domain Eukaryota; kingdom Metazoa; phylum Chordata; class Actinopteri; order Perciformes; family Sebastidae; genus Sebastes; species Sebastes umbrosus. The sequence goes on along the minus strand of NC_051286.1, from coordinate 18,244,505 downwards.
TTTATGGACTATTCTTCATATTGCCTGTTTTATCGGACTGTTCCAAATAAAGACGAATGTTGGATTTTTTGGCTTCTTTAACACAAATATGTCTTTACAATCGAATTATTTAAGTGAATCCTGGCAAGTCTGCTTTGTTTTGTAAGTTGTAATTAACAATAATATACTAAACAATATAGTGTTGTGTTTTTCTCTAACAAAACGTTGGTCACTTTTAAGTTGTAGAACATCTCGAAATAGTGGTAAAATGGCAACAGCAGGTCGAGTGCTCATCGGGGCAGTCATAAATTTTGGTAAATCTGTGGATTTAGCAATTCCACTGTGCATGCATAATTAATTTGAAGGTATTTATATCACATAAATTTGCTGAGATCAAAGGAGATCCTTTGAGACACCTTGTTCCATTTAAATAATCCCACACTTAGCTTATCTTCAACAGGTTTTTTAGAGCAGAGTCTCATTTCTCCTGTGACTGCAGAAAGGATGTCACTTAAAGTACACAGCATTAACAAAAACATGCAAATGATACTTGCACATAATGTCTTTTTGTGTTTAACAGTGGTCAGTGCGGGGCATTTGTTTCATTTTGTTGCAATGCATCACTGTCCAGCTCAACACTTCAGATAGAATATGCCAATTCAGCCACCTGTGCCTTTGCAACGGAGATTTTGATTTCACAGATGAATGCACACGTTGCATCTGGCCAGATCCCAAGACACTGATACAACTTTCTCTCGTCCGTGTTGTTGCCGTTGAAGATGCATTTACATTTTAAGTGCTTAGACCACAGCTCAGTATCGATGGCTTCCGCTGAGGCCCGAGCTCGGTGGCTTCTCTGAAGCGGCATTGATTCCCCCCTCCCCCCCTCCGGCAATGCTTAACAATCACTTCTGCACACTGTTCAAATTCTGAAATAACTGCAAAGTTATCGCTGACTGGACTCTCTGTACAGTTCATATTAAATACATCCTCTGGCAGGCTCCGCTAGGCCTTTTCAGAGACTCGCTTCTCGACACGGAATACCTAAACATTGCATGAATTAAATATGACGTGCCGAATGTAAGGCACGAATCCTTGGCACAGTAAGACAAAAATGCTCAAGACAGAGCAACACTGATGGAGCCTAACAAAGCCTCCTCTGTGACAAACGGACCTCTCGATCTCTGCTCATTTTATTACGTGTGAACTTTAGTTCCTAATGCAGTGTGAGGACGTGATTTGGGACTGCTGTGCTGAGGTCATGTGACAAATTGTGCAGCTGCTCCCATGGTGGAGGCCAAATAATTGGGCCCGTACCTCAAGGGAAACAGCTTAGAATAGAATTGAGAATAGGAGGAAGTGGCACCGTGCTCTTGATTCTTGGTGACTAATGGTTAACTGATGCTGGAGCCTTTGAAACTGTAATGTACAGATGAAAGCGTTCTACTTAGTTTAATATTTGAGGGCAAGAACGAAGAGGAAAAAACACTCTTTAAGTTGGGCATGGAATCTTTTGATGGCCCAGTTTTCTGTACTGGTCCATTAATCAGTAAACCATTAGTTATATAGCACATTTTTTTACACAGAAACAATACAATCAGACAACATTGGAGGACAAAACAAACAAAATAGAAGCATAAAAACACAAATAATACATTCTGTATAAGGTAAACAAATATATGAACTATTTTTTATCAGGCTAAAAAAAGAGCTGTTTGAAAAGAGAAGCTAATGTCTGTTATAATTTTAATATAATAATGAATTGTGATGTGCTTTGAGGTAGCCACAGGGCTTACCATTCCTCTGAATTAATTATTGTAAAATTAGAACGAGTGGATTTTTTTCCTTCCTCCACACCTCACACAGGTGTGATATAATAAGCTGCTGGAGCACACAGTCAAAACACATCATAAACTTTGAATTTGGCAAACCATAAGTGGTTTCAATGGTATTTTAATTACATAATTACTCATTAAAGAGTACACCCTCATTATAACTTTTTTAAACTGCTCAACCTGGACGTGATTTTAACTTCGCGTTAAAGTACCTATTAGCACTTTTTTTTATGTTAACATGAGTTAGATGTCTTTGTGTAATGTGAATACTCATTTGTAGTGATGAACCCATAGATAATTATCACCCTATTATGCAGTTTCCCTGAGCTCTATGGAGAGTTGTAGTGCCTTTCAGCTTGCTGTTTTGGTTTTCCAGCTGCAACTTGTTTTTGTTCACTCTCACCGCTCTGCTGTGAAAAGGGCATATATATACCTGAAAGGGCATATTGTCCTTTTCCCTAATTCCCAGATAGTCTAAATAGCCTAAACTGCAGTCCAAGCTCCGCAGTTGCCAAATGCCAATATAGCCATTTTAAAGTAGGAGCTTAAATTCCGGCGTTCCATTTAATTTATCATCCGTTTCATTATCCCTACTTCCTGACATAAACTCATTCCTTTCGTTTCTGAACTCACTACAGGTCTCAACAACGGGTTAACTAAATATCCCTGTGGAATTTGTTGAAAAACTAGGTTAATTTGTTCATTTCCATAATCTGACTCGACCTGTTTGTTTCAAAGGAAATCCATCACTGACGCAACCAGAAAGTGTCATTTCTCCACACTTAATTGTAACGTATTCATTTTCTCCGTCCATTATCTTTTAAAGTGTCAAGTTTTTTCACACGCATCGACTTGCTGCGGACTCTTTAGGCTTACAGCTCTGAGAGGCGGTATTAATCATTCATAGCCGTTGCACACATTGCTAGGTAAACAAAACTCTGGGTCAATACATAGAGGCATGCAGACGAGGGAGTTGCATCACTGAGAAAATGATTAAAGCAGCACCTTGCAGAAGCAATAGCAGATTCTCTCTCAATTCATTGAATTCCTATCAAGTAGGACCTATTTCCCTGAGGATGCAAGATAAATGTAGTTGTTTTTCCAAGCTCTAATACTGTACGCTACAGACTTTTGATTGCTATTCAAATGGCCGGTTGGATTAAAGGGTGTCTGGGTTTGTATATAATAAATGAATGTGCTTGACAGCGTACGTAGTTTAGAGACAGAAAACAACATAAATGTGCATATATTATAGTCGGTGTGATGTTTTTTTGATGTATAACATCTCACTAAGCAGCGATCCTGATTGATGCCGGCTCAGCATTGATCTGTGCAGCTCAGGAGGGGGATCAGACAGTCAGTCAGAGCCCGTCATGTGCTGAGTGACACCCTGACAGGATGATCGGGGCCTCTCCAGCCTGCTGATCACGCTCTTCACCCCTTCCCTCAACCCTCATGCCACAGGCTGCTGGGTTTAATGGCTGTGAGTGCTCGTGTTTCTTCTAAAAGTGAGTCATAAATTATGGAGGAAGCAGTTTTATTCCCCACTTGGAATATCAAATATATATGAAGTAGTAGGAATACATTTGTAAAAAAAGAGGGAGAGACAACATATACATATATAGACAATGTTTTCCCCCATTTGATCAAGTGATGGCGGTTATTAATGCAAGGGAACTTATGAGGAATCCTCAAGCTCTCATTTTGTCTGAGCAACACTGCCCCCTACTGGACAACTGTAACACAAACTGGTGAAAAGGCTGCAGCTGCTGCAGGTTTATGTGGAGGAGTATTATCAAGAAACAAAGTTAATATCCACACTAAATGGTTATTCTTGGTCACTTTAGTAACATGTAAGTAATACATTAGATTATATACTTTAAGTTCAATAGGACAGACCTCAAAAGCTTTGTTAGAGAAAATAATTTCCTTAACCCTCCTGTTGTCTTCCCGTCGACCATGCAACTTTTGGTCTGGTTTGACGGTTTATAAAGCATACGGTATAAATTATCACCCAATTCTGTTTTACACCTTTTAAGTTTTACACTTTTCTTTTTGTAATTTATGGTTAATAAACATTATTTCCATGAAATGACACCGAATCTTTGAGTAAAAAAAAGCAGAAATTATTAATTATTTTGACTATAGTTAGTATCAGAGAAACGTAATGTTGAGGGATTATCACAGACTGGTATATGTCAAAGTTTAGTCAGAATATTATAAATATTATAATATAAAACATTTTCAATGGCAGAACATAATGACACCTTTTTAGCTAACTGCTTTCCAACTCATAACCACAAGTTTTACACCTTTTTCTTTGTAATTTATGGTCAATAAACCTCATTGACATGAAATTATACCTAATTTTTGATTGAGAAAACCCCCCAGAAATTATGAATTACTTTCATTCATGTTATTTTGGGGCAGTTAGATGAAAGAAACACATATTTATGATATAATGAAGTTTGAAAACGGGTCAAATTTGACCCGAGGACAACAGTAAGGTTAACTTGTTATGGGCTAGATTGCAGAGGGAGCATCTGTGTGTTCCAATACTCATACTACCATACTATTTAGTATGCCAGAAAAAAGATTTAGTATGTCCCAATACATAGTTTGTCTAATGCAATATGCCAAAAATACCAGGCAGTATGCAAGCCAGCAGGCTGTTCTGGCTGTTTCTGCAGCTTACGGCACGGTGCAGATAACCACAACCTCGCCCTCAATGTGGACAAAACGAAGGAGATGGTGATTGATTTTAGGAGGACTGGCAAACACCAACACACACCGCTAAACCTTGATGGGGCTGCTGTGGAGAGGGTCAGCAACACTAAGTCCCTGGGAGTCCACTTAGCTGATGACCTGTCCTCCTCCATCAACACCACAACAGTCATCAAAAGAAGCCCAGCAGCGGCTCCACCCCCTCCAGAGACTCAGAAAGGCAAGTCCAGGTCCTGCAGGTCCAGCAGGATGCTGAACAGGTTCATCCCACAAGCGGTTAGGCTTGTAAATGGACTGTGTCCCCTCCCCACACACACACACACACACACACACACACTCACATCCAACCCATTAAGCATTAACACAGAAACAGTTTTTAAAGCTAGTCACATGTCAAAGACAATTTTTGGAACAGTAATGCAAACAGCACTTTACTATGGACATTAATGCACTTTTCTCTGCTACTAAACACGACTGCAAATTGTGTGAAATTGTGTCTGAAACATGTACTTATTTTAATTTTTTTTATTGTTATTTTTAGGTATTGTTCATTTGAATACTTATTTATTCTATCCTTTTTAATGCACTGACGGGAGCTGGGAGAAACAATATTTTGTTTCCTTCTGTGTATGCAAATACTCAGTGAAATGACAATAAAGTGGATCTTGGATCTTGAATCTATTCTGACACACAATCCAAAAAAAAGAGCAAGAGGGTCAAAGTTCAAGGCACAATGTTATGTTGAAGTAGCATGTCCAAATTGTGTGCCTTACTGCAGTACGTATTAAAAGTAAAAAGAAAAAGTATGCATTTGGAACGTAGCCTGTGTAAAACCCATATATATATATACATTTGTAGAGGGTGAACATCTGTGAGTGTACGTTGCATACAGCTGTGGGGCAACACACAGTTCTCCATTGATAAAAAACCACAGCTAAATGGAATTCAGCCATCATTCATTTGATTATTTCCACCTGCTTCTCCTATTGTGTCTCTGGCTGAGTGTTCCAATACCCATACTACGTACTATTTAGTATCTTAGAAAAAGATTTAGTGTGTCCCAATACATAGTATGTCAAATGCAGTATACCAAAAAACAATACCAGGATGTCCTACTACATACATCCAGTCACATTTTGCAATATGCAAGCCAGCATGCTTTTACTGGCTATTCTGACCCACAATCCTCTGTGAGGGGGATGTATGAGCAAGAGGGTCAAAGTTCAAGGCACAATGTTATGTTGTAAGGGCAGTTGCAGTACATACATACTAAAAGTAAAAAGAAAAAAGGATGTGATTTGGAACGTAGTCCATGTTAATATCCAGACTAAATGGCTGCTCCTGGTCAGTTTAGTAACACATTAGTTGTACATTAGATTTTATACCTGACGTTCAAAGACGGACCTCATTAATGTATAACAGCTTTGTTAAGGAACATAATATTCACTACTTGTTATAGGCCCTTTTCACAGCAGTGAAACAGTTTTGACATGTTATAAATGGTAAATGGACTTGCATTTATATATATTGCATTTATTATTTATTATTATTATTTGTAGTGGGTCGACGTCAGAGGGCAGGTTGCAAATAGCTGCAGGCCTACATACAAACTGTTCTCCATTGATAACAATCCACAGCTAAATGGAATTCAGCCATCACTAATTTTATTATTTACACCTGTATTTTCTCCTTTTGGGACCTGTCAAAATAAATGTCAGTGGACATATCGATCTCCTGTTTTGTTGTATGGCACCTTTTACTGTTTTTATAGGCCTTTTTCATGGAAGACATTTGGACTCGTTATAGTAGGAAAAGCACAGGTGTACATTATGAATTTAATGATGGCTGAATGTTTTGATTTGAGGGTCCTGGTGTTGTGCATGCTGGCTCACTGTCACCCTTCACTAGAACAGTTATATAGAGCAGAGCCATCGTTAGTGTTACTAGTAATGACTGTGCTTTTCCTACTATGACAAGTTAAAATGTGTGCCGTGAGAAAAGCCCATTAAAAAGGCCCTGCTGCTACACACCTTTGGTCCACCCACATAGGTGTTTTCACTCGTTATGCCTGATTAGACCTCTTCTCAGGACTGTGTATAGGATTGTACCAAATTGTCCTTGATTGACATCTCTGCACCTCACAAAGTATGTACTGTTGCATGCAGTATGCATACAATTTGGACATAATACTTCATCATAACATTGCGCCTTGAACTTTGACCCCCTTGCTCATATATATATCCACCAAGGCGTATTGAAAGAGGCTGGGACACGGGTTTTAACACATACGCAGTGTAACTGGAGGTGCGGTCTGAGTTGTGATTGGCTCAATTTCGGCGAGTGCAGACCAGATTTTACAACGCATGCGTTGTACCCCAAAGATATGACGTCTTGATGACGCGTGACATCTCCTCTTTTCACCCTCCTTCATATCCACTGTGCAGAGGATTGTGGGACAGAATAGCCAGAAAAGCATGCTGGCTTACATATTGCAAAATGTGGTATTTTTGGCATATTGCATTTGTATTGGGACGTACTAAATCTTTTTCTGGCTTTCTACATAGTATGGTAGTATGAGTATTGGAACACACCGATGGACTCTAGTTCAATACCTCACGTCATTTCCAGTATGGCTCCAGAGCGGAGCTCTAATTAGCTGGTAACTGAAAACAGCTGTGTGGCAGGGCCTTTAATAATAACTTAATTCAATTAAATGAAAGAACGGATTCATTTCCACTCCCTTTAATTGTGATCATGTCAGGACATGACCTGTCGGATGAAATTTAATACCAGTATTATCAAAAAGATGTTGCGGCATGTCTGGCGCATTATTCTTATAAGCAAAATCTTTTTACTTCCTTGTGTAATATAACCGGTAAAATGTCCAAATGCCATCTGGCGGAGCTAAATGCTACTGTAATGGAAGTGCTACTCTTACGTATGACTGCCAGCAGTTGTGATATGAGTCAGGATACCTAATAAATTCATATTGTGTGCTGAGCCTGACCTCTGGCCTCACGTGGAGGTGAAGCATGGGTATATTCCCCAACTATAATGAAGACATTGATTCATGCGGTGAGTACATGCGCTTAATAAAGTACCACAAATGGAACATGTAATCTGTCAAAGCTGTTTTTAATAGGCGTCACATGGAGGAAAAGGCTCCCACTGTTAATATCCTCAGTCTTCCTATGTGGGGTGCTTGAAAAAACACGCTCACCTCAAGCACTTGCACCATCATCAAGTGCTGACGTTTTAAGTCAGTTGGTATTCAACACAGTGTCAAATGTTTTTTTGTTCACAAGTTCAGCATCAGTTCAGTTATTATTACTCACAAACAACAGGACTCGCACGCCGCAAGCCCCGATCTCGCAGAACACGGTTGTCAGTCTTATTTGTTAGTTAAAGTGAATTCACACACATGTTTTGATGGATGGGGCTAAGTGAGGGGGAGCTATGCCAGCGTTAGTCTTCCTGTGGTTTACCTGAGCTCGGAGTGATTGGCTGAATTAGGCCTGCTGCGTCTGCGCCTATACCTTGCCTAAAAGGAATCTGCAGCGACAGGCTAGCTAGCGTTCAGCACTACCTGTTAGATAAGAGGGTTTTTCATAGATGTCTCCTATACCAAACGTTTCATTAATAAAAATACACCTGAATTCTCTTTATGTACAACAGAAAAAGAAACATTTTCACCTGCATATTCAAGATTCGTTTTTTTTAATATTAGGTATAGATCTTCTGTATTAGAAATATCACTATTTTCTGAAATGAGGATCTTTGAACTAATGTAATAATGATCATCTCACCCATAAATCATTGAAGTACAATATTTACATATAATACAGAGCCCATTTAATCTGAAACAATATTAAAATAAATGTTCAATAGATACAAAGGTTTTTTTTTTTAATTCTATTTATATTTCAACCTTGTCAAGGAGTCCTTACACACTCCAAAAATGTAAAGCCATTCTCCTCTAACAAACTATTAAGTGCAAACAATTTTTTTTTCCATATAAAAAACTATGATTGCAGCATCCAGCGTTGAGACAGAGGGCGATAACAAGCCGTCCCCTTCCCTCCCCCCCTCCCCCTCCCAAGTGCTTCCAAAGCAGGTCTTCAAAATATTTTGCTTGTGTTCCACCGTCATTAATTCAAAATGGGAAAAAAAAAACAAAAAAGAATGAAAGAAAAATCTGTGCAAATACACTTTAAAGTGTGATACCGGCTGATTAAAATATTTGTAAAGGAAGTAACAGGTGTCGAGGACTGGGGCTGCACACAGGAGATTGCCCAGGAAGTGGAAAGAGACTTGGCGTCGGGGATATGCTGCTGCTCCAAAAACACTCCCTCATCTTATTCCCTTTATCTGTGAATACATTTGAAGATACAAAATGTAGGAGAAAATGTCCAAATTAAACCCATACAAAAAAGGTTAGCATGTCTAGTCTTTTGAAGATCTACAGGCACAAAGGATTGGGTTACTAGAGTTTTGTTATTTTCAGACTAGACACGACTTGATATGACCACAGATGGAACAATGAGCCAGTCGACCCCTCCCGTAAACCTCCTGGACGATTTAAAGCTTGCCATCTTACTTCCAACGGCACCCTTTGTCACCGCTCAGACAAAAAACAGGGGGCGTCAAGTTTCTAACCCTGGCTTTGGCCAACATCGGTTATCTAAACATGAGCAGTAACACAGAGAGAGCATCGGGGTGGTTTGTAGTGATGAGAATGGAGGTGACACTGGAGGTCATGTGGTGTGTGACAGTGTGTGAAGAAGCGCTGCGGGGCCTTGGCCTTGGTCATCCCCCCGTCTCTGTTGCATGGAGCTGTCATTAGCAGCACCAGCACTGGGGCTATACTACTGTTCCACTGGGGGAGTTGGCTGGGTTGTTTTGAGATGATAGCAAACCCTGTGGAGAGACAGATAACACACATTGATAACAAACAACAGTGTTACGTGGATGCATTAAAAGAGGCAGAATAGTGAGGCCATGAGGTTTACTGTCGGAGAAGATGTGCTATTAACCATCAAAAAAATGCTGAGGGTTTTAGTGTAAATCTTGCATGAAATAACCAATGGCTGCACACAGTGGCGTTAGCGGCTTCTGGATGCAGCGTGGAAAAATGCCTGTGCTCGAGACAATGCAAGCTAAGAGGTGTCACATGACAGTATCCTCGAGAGGCCTGTCACTCACCACTTTCCCAGGCCTAGCCCATGTGCAAACGAAACCCTCCTGACAGGCTGTTACCAGACAGTCCTCAAGGAAGATTAACACAGTGAGTCTCTCGTGAGCGATCTTCTTGCACACCAGCGGCTCGAGCAGCGGCACGTCCTCCATGCGCGGGCACAGCGTGGTGCCCAGAGTCTTGGCCGCTTCCGCTTTCGCCGTCCGCGTCGAGCTGAGCTGGTTGAGCTTGTCGCTGCTCTTGCTGCTGATGTGGCCCATGCTGTGGTTCCGCTTGTGGTCCTTCTCGTGGCGCTCCTTGCGCGAGTCGTGTAGCGACAGCGTTGCGAACTTGCTGACGCCGGTGGCAATGAAAGCGCTGTCTATGATGCTGTTGCCCTTGGTGGCGGTGGTGGTGGCGGTGGTCGTTGTGGTCGTGGTGGCGGTGGCGGTGGTGGTGCTGCTGCTGCTGTTGCTGCCTGTGTGACTGTTGGGGGTGCTGCCCCCTGTTGGGTTGGAGGAGTGTGGCAAGCTGTTGGACCGAGGCAGGGTGCTGGGGAGGGAGTTCGCTGGGTTGCCACTGGTGCTACTATTGCTCGCATTGTCTTTACCATTGGTGCCACTGGGATTAGTGGCGGATACAGTAGTAGTTGTAGTAGTAGTTGTAGTAGTAGTAGTAGCAGCAGTAGTAGTTAGTCCAGTGGCTGGAGGGCTTGTGGCACTCATAACATTAGTGTGAGTCCTAGTGCGGGACAAAGGGAGGTGAGGGAAGAGAATGTCCTCTGTTAGGTCCCACAGACACAGCTGGGTATCCTGTCCCACTGAGCCAAACCTGTATGTCACACTAACAGGTCTACTGTCTGTAGAGTTCCTCTTAGAAAGCCGAGAATGAGCGCTGTTGGCTCTGTCTCTGCCCGCACCGAAGTGAATCTGCTCGTGGAATTCCTCATCGCTCCCGCTGAACTCAGCGGGGGGGTCGCCGTCCTCCACGCTGGTGGTGCAGTGGTCGAACGCCACCACACTCACCCACGACTTGTGACCGTGCCCCCGCGCGATCACTCTGCAGTCTGAAAACGACCACACCGTCACCAGGTCGTCCTCCCCTCCCGCCACGATGTATCGTCCGTCGGGGCTCCAGCACACGCAGAGCAAGCCGCCGAAGTAGCTCTTCATAGTCCCGTGGAGCTCTGCGGCGTCGAAGCCAAACACCCGCAGGAAGCCGTCCTGGCTCGCGCACGCCAGAAACTTGCCGTCCGGAGAGAAGGCGAACTCGTTGAGCGCCCCTTCGCCCACTGTCCAGCGCAGTAGCGGGTTGCGAGCCGACTTGCTCTTGCAGGTATGCACAGCATAGTTTTCACCCTGCTTAAGGAGCTGGTAGTGAGGCGCCGTGGTGCCGCAGGTGTTTTCCACGTTGTACAAATACATGCTCCCACTGGAGTGGGCCACCAGAAACAAGCTCTCCGAACCAGGAACCCATCGTACACACGTTACTCGGGACTTGTCGATGAGTCTCTGGGGGGGAGACGGACAGAGAAACAGAGAGAGAGAGAGAGAGAGAGAGAGAGAGAGAGAGAGAGAGAGAGAGAGAGAGAGAGAGAGAAAACAAAGACACTGGTCAGCTAGTTATTCCATTATTTTAGACAACTGAAATTTAAGTTGTCTTCAGTATCTTTTAGTTGATCTAAGCATCAGAACATGAGACGCTGACTGGAACCCACCTCTTCATTGAAGAGTTTGCTGGTTTCCTTCTTTATCGGGTCGATGAGCTGCACCTGTCCTGCTGAGAAGCCCACCAGCAGGGAGACGCTCTCTGCTGTAGCTGTGATGGGGTTGAAGTCGTGACATGTCGGCTGCGTTCCTTTGTATATCCTCTTGTCTATGGGCTTACTAAGATCAGCAGCCTGGAACAATGAGAAATATAAACAAATGATTAAGTGTCAACCATTTAGACACTGCTTTGAAAAGACAAGCAGCTGTGATTGTGACACTTACTTGGCTACTCTTTAGACATTGCCTCTCCTTCAAGGTGACCTCTAATACTTAACTCCACTCAGCTTTTCTCCAAAGATTTCTAGATTGACATATAATCTATATATACTTCATTCGCAGTAAAGAACACCAAGCCTAGAAATTACATTTGATTCTCTCAAACAGCACCAGGGGACATCTTATCTCAGATCAGAATGCCAGAAATGGGGTCAAATGAACTTTTAGACTATGGAAAAATACCACTTTTTAAAAACTAAAATCTCTGCTTTCTACTTTTGTTGGTGTCTACAAAGTTCCAACCAAATGTTCCGGGTGCATGATAATAACGAATTATGACATATGGACAATCGTTATCCAAAAAGAGAGAGGAAGATCAGCCCAGCCAGACCATACAGGTTAACTGTTTAGTTTGCATTCCAGCAGGCAGTTGACAACACAACTCAATTTAATCCAAACATGACACTGAAGATTTAATGAAATGAAAATGTGATATAAAATGCATCTATTTTCCCATACCATAGGACACAAGTTTGAATCCTGTAAGCTTGAATAGAATGATCATAGTCGTTATCACCAATCATTACAAAACTGACCCTATATCATCACTGAGAAATAATCAGTTGTATTATTATTATTGTAGGAAAAAGGAAGACAATTAGCTAAACCTGTAGTAGGTCTAAAAAGAAAATGATTATAGACCTGATGAACATAGCTGCTAACCTGGCAGGGGTGTATCTGGCATTGGACCAGTGAAAATGTGATATTTATTTATTTAATGGCTTTACTGCTGCAACTCTCTTGTGGTCTACTTTAAAAAATGCATTAAAAAAGGAGTCAGAGAGAAAGCTTAGGGGACGTAATTAAAAAGCTGTCAGTGTTGTCGAAGTGCTACAATGATGATAAGGTTTCCCTATTGGCTACAAAAATATTTTACGGAATAATGAGACTTCATGAAAAATATTTTTTAAATCAATTAAATCATACACAAGCTGGGTCAAGACCACCAACAGCAGACTTTTGTAGGTCAACTCGGTTGGGGAAGTGATTGCCTAACATCAGAGGCAAGACACGCCATTAAAATAAATATAAGAAGAGATGGGCTGAATGAATAGATAAGCAGAATTTCCCCAACTATTGAGACAAGTGGGTCGGCCATATACTAATGTCCAACTTGTCCAATAATCCCCATCAGCAATCTGGCAGCATGACTTCTTATGATTCTATAGTCGTCTCTGATTTTCATCTAACAGATCAGAGTCATGTTTTCTGTTTGCCATCAGAGCTGCAATGAAGTCTAGATGTTACAGACCATGCTAACTCATTATTCAACTTCAAGCTGACTTGTAGACATTGACATATTTCTTGACTTTTCTGTCAACATACAAATTTGAAATAATATTGCAAGGGAGGAAGGGTAAAAAAAGATCCAGTCAGAGTTAGTTAAATCAAGAGCTGCAGGGAACAGGCGCTCATTATAATCTCGCCGAACCACCAAAAACACCACCGAGGTAAACACCACGTTTGCATCGTGCCTGCATTCCAAGAATGTGTTTGGGGTTGTAAATAGTACATCACAATGTAGATATCCATAAGAGTCACCGTTAATTGACCTCAAAGCAAATGCATCACACTTTAACCTGCAATTGTCCCCCAAAAATTAGCAAATTAAGTCATTATCTCTCACTACTGACTGATCATTTCAGCCTTCAGTTCAGCCATCACTATCAGGAATGATGTGGGTTGTCTTTATCAACTACCAAGTTATCTGGGCTCAATATATTTTAAATGAAAAACGTTTTATTGGGAAGATGATCTAATTTTTTTACCACCTATACTGCTACCAAATTCCAATCAATATACAGTAATACGTGTCTGCATAAATGTGTCTCTGTCATGTCCGGTTGTTTTTATCTTTCTATGTTTAATTTTATCTTTATAAGGTGTCCTTGGGTGTCCTGAGAGGAGCCACCAAATAAAATGTATTATTATTTTTACTATTAGTAAGTCTTAGCACAACTTCAAGTTGTTGTGTTTGAGACAAACCAAAAATCAAAATGATAAGAACAATATAGCAAATTTTCATTCTGTTGTTAAACTGACTTGTATTGTGCAATTGTCCTAGAAATTAATCATTAAAAATAAAAAAAAATACTTAAGTCATAACCAGGTAATTATCTGTATTAAAAATAATACTGGAATAACCCTGATGCTGCTTTTAAAAGCTGGAATTAGCTTGTTACTGACTGATATCTGTTTACCCTGTCTTTGGCTGTGTTGAGTCTACTTCCTCTCATAGTTTTTACTGTGCTGTGCGATTTTGAGAGACCACTGACTGAGGGCAACTGAATTGGATAAAAAAGCAGCAGAGTCCTCAAAGAAAGGCTTAGGCTTCTGATTGCGTATTCAGTGGTGGCTGCTTCAGGGACATCATCATCAAGCACGATCACCACTTGTCACAGTCACAGTCACACCATCCCTGCTTAAAACAAGACCTAACATGGCTTGCTGCAATGACATCATCACTGTGTGCAACCAAACAGTGGATCATATTACATCACATCCAAAACCCCTGACAGTAGAGAGTGCACACATCATTACATTACATCACGGATAACAAAACACCCCTCACTACCACTTACAATGTGAACACTTACAGTTCTGTAATATATCTGCAATATATATCTGCAACCATCTTGGACTCTAACCACTGGCGCACTTTACACTTACTTTACACTACACATCCTATATACCACTTTGTAGACTGCACATATGTACATATTACATTTATTTATTAATTGGACGGACTGCACACACTATGTTCACCCATTCACTCTGTATCTTTTATATCTCTATTATTGTTTTTATAATTTTTGTATACCTTTACCTCTCCTGTGTTTCACTCTGTTTGCTGATGTTGCTGCTTTGACACCTGAATTTCCCTTATCTTATCTTATCTTATCTTAATAAAAAAAGTTGACCCTGCTGGTTGTGCACACTGTTGACACTTGCCACCCTTTATATATAGCTTGTAAATAAGAAGGATGATAAACAAACACAGACATGACAAGCCTTTTTCTCACGTTATCCAGTTGGCTGGAAAAATCTCATGTCGCAGCTCACCACATCCAAAACCCCTGACAGTAGAGAGTGCACACATCATTATTACATCACGGATAACAAAAACACCACTCACTACCACTTACAATGTGAACACTTTCAGTTCTGTAATAGAAAAGAAAAGTTGACCCTGCTGGTGAGCAAACTGTTGACACCTGCACATCCTTATATATATATAGCTTGTAAAGAAGAAGGAGGATAAACAAACAGACATGATAAGTCTTATCTTATCTTAATAGAAAAGTTGACCCTGCTGGTGAGCACTGTTGACAACTTGCCACCTTTATATATATAGCTTGTAAAGAAGGAGGATAAACAAAAAGACATGATAAGTCTTATCTTATCTTAATCTTAATAGAAAAGTTGACCCTGCTGGTGAGCATACTGTTGACAACTTGCCACCCTTATATACAGTATATAGCTTGTAAAGAAGGAGGATAAACAAAAAGACATGATAAGTCTTATTTTATCTTAATAGAAAGGTTGACCCTGCTGGTGAGCACACTGTTGACAACTTGCCACCCTTATATATAGCTTGTAAAGAAGAAGGATGATAAACAAACACAGACATGACAAGCCTTTTTCTCACGTTATCCAGTTGGCTGGAAAAATCTCGTGTCGCAGCTCATCACATCCAAAACCCCTTACATTAGAGAGTGCACACATCATTATTACACCTCTCCAATCCTTTACAATGTGAACACTTTTACCTGTCTGTAATAGAAAAGAAAAGTTGACCCTGCTGGTGAGCACACTGTTGACACCTGCACACCCTTATATATATATATATATACATATATATATATATATAGCTTGTAAAGAAGAAGGAGGATGAACAAACAGACATGATAAGTCTTATCTTATCTTAATAGAAAAGTTGACCCTGCTGGTGAGCACACTGCTGACACTTGCACATCCTTATATATATATATATATATATATATATATAGCTTGTAAAGAAGAAGGAGGATGAACAAACAGCATGATAAGTCTTATCTTATCTTAATCTTATCTTATCTTAATAGAAAAGTTGACCCTGCTGGTGAGCACACTGTTGACACTTGCCACCCTTATATACAGTATATAGCTTGTAAAGAAGAAGGAGGATAAACAAACAGCATGATAAGTCTTATTTTATCTTAATAGAAAGGTTGACCCTGCTGGTGAGCACACTGCTGACACTTGCACATCCTTATATATATATATATATATATAGCTTGTAAAGAAGAAGGAGGATGAACAAACAGCATGATAAGTTTTATCTTATCTTAATCTTATTTTATCTTAATAGAAAGGTTGACCCTGCTGGTTGTGCACACTGCTGACAACTTGCACACCCTTATATATAGCTTGTAAAGAAGAAGGAGGATAAACAAACACAGACATGACAAGCCTTTTTCTCACGTTATCCAGTTGGCTGGAAAAATCTCGTGTCGCAGCTCATCACATCCAAAACCCCTTACATTAGAGAGTGCACACATCATTATTACACCTCTCCAATCCTTTACAATGTGAACACTTTTACCTGTCTGTAATAGAAAAGAAAAGTTGACCCTGCTGGTGAGCACACTGTTGACACCTGCACACCCTTATATATATATATATATATATATATATATATATATAGCTTGTAAAGAAGAAGGAGGATGAACAAACAGACATGATAAGTCTTATCTTATCTTAATAGAAAAGTTGACCCTGCTGGTGAGCACACTGCTGACACTTGCACATCCTTATATATATATATATATATATATAGCTTGTAAAGAAGAAGGAGGATGAACAAACAGCATGATAAGTCTTATCTTATCTTAATCTTATCTTATCTTAATAGAAAGGTTGACCCTGCTGGTGAGCACACTGTTGACACTTGCCACCCTTATATACAGTATATAGCTTGTAAAGAAGAAGGAGGATAAACAAACAGACATGATAAGTCTTATTTTATCTTAATAGAAAGGTTGACCCTGCTGGTGAGCACACTGCTGACACTTGCACATCCTTATATATATATATATATATATAGCTTGTAAAGAAGAAGGAGGATGAACAAACAGCATGATAAGTTTTATCTTATCTTAATCTTATTTTATCTTAATAGAAAGGTTGACCCTGCTGGTTGTGCACACTGCTGACAACTTGCACACCCTTATATATAGCTTGTAAAGAAGAAGGAGGATAAACAAACACAGACATGACAAGCCTTTTTCTCACGTTATCCAGTTGGCTGGAAAAATCTCGTGTCGCAGCTCATCACATCCAAAACCCCTTACATTAGAGAGTGCACACATCATTATTACACCTCTCCAATCCTTTACAATGTGAACACTTTTACCTGTCTGTAATAGAAAAGAAAAGTTGACCCTGCTGGTGAGCACACTGTTGACACCTGCACACCCTTATATATATATATATATATATATATATATAGCTTGTAAAGAAGAAGGAGGATGAACAAACAGACATGATAAGTCTTATCTTATCTTAATAGAAAAGTTGACCCTGCTGGTGAGCACACTGCTGACACTTGCACATCCTTATATATATATATATATATATATAGCTTGTAAAGAAGAAGGAGGATGAACAAACAGCATGATAAGTCTTATCTTATCTTAATCTTATCTTATCTTAATAGAAAGGTTGACCCTGCTGGTGAGCACACTGTTGACACTTGCCACCCTTATATACAGTATATAGCTTGTAAAGAAGAAGGAGGATAAACAAACAGACATGATAAGTCTTATTTTATCTTAATAGAAAAGTTGACCCTGCTGGTGAGCACACTGCTGACACTTGCACATCCTTATATATATATATATATATATATAGCTTGTAAAGAAGAAGGAGGATGAACAAACAGCATGATAAGTCTTATCTTATCTTAATCTTATCTTATCTTAATAGAAAGGTTGACCCTGCTGGTGAGCACACTGTTGACACTTGCCACCCTTATATACAGTATATAGCTTGTAAAGAAGAAGGAGGATAAACAAACAGACATGATAAGTCTTATTTTATCTTAATAGAAAAGTTGACCCTGCTGGTGAGCACACTGCTGACACTTGCACATCCTTATATATATATATATAGCTTGTAAAGAAGAAGGAGGATGAACAAACAGCATGATAAGTCTTATCTTATCTTATCTTATCTTAATCTTAATAGAAAAGTTGACCCTGCTGGTTGTGCACACTGTTGACAACTTGCCACCCTTATATATATAGCTTGTAAAGAAGAAGGAGGATAAACAAACACAGACATGACAAGCCTTTTTCTCACGTTATCCAGTTGGCTGGAAAAAATCTCGTGTCGCAGCTCATCACATCCAAAACCCCTGACATTAGAGAGTGCACACATCATTATTACACCTCTCCAATCCTTTACAATGTGAACACTTCTACCTGTCTGTAATAGAAAAGAAAAGTGGACCCTGCTGGTGAGCACACTGTTGACACTTGCACACCCTTATATATATAGAAGGATAAACAAACACAGACATGACAAGCCTTGGAAAAATCTCGTGTCGCAGCTTCATCACTTGACTGAGGGAGAACTCAAACAAACTGAGGGACCCTGAAGTGCACACAAAAACAACAACTACTGTGTCGATGTTAGCTCAGAGATGCTAATTAGCTTGGTCTGCTACATGGCCTTGTCTTTGACAACCTGCGCACTTCAATGACAGCAGCTAAGAGAGTTGACAGCCCTGCTGTTCAACACGTTTCAAGAAGCCCACATGTAAAGCTACTTGCTCCCTAGACAGCTTTGTGTCCTGGCTTCATGTGTCAGCAGCAGCAGGTCAGCAGTGTTTACCTTTCTGACGCCTTTGTAGATATAAAAGTAGAGTTCCCGGCCCACATTGAAGCAGATCCTGTCGCCGTTGCCGGACTGGTCGTTCACGTTGACGAAGGAGACCTTTACCGGGTTGGACCCTTGCGAGTTGAAGGGCACCCTGTTCGGCCGGCTGTACTCGGAGTGAGTGAGGAGTTTGTAAACGCCTTCTCGGGTGGTGAACTGAGTTTTAATTTCGTTCATCTCCTTCCCTCCTCCCTCCGCCGCCATCTTGGAAATTGGCGTTCATCCTTGTCCGAGGAGACCCGGATGTTAGTGACTGCGCATGCGCGTTGCATGTGAAGATCCTGCAGCCATGCGTGTAGACAGATAGAATAGTCATGTGAGGTAAGACTAGGAACATACAGTGTTTAAGTGTAGAAATCAGCTTCAAACCCAATAACAAAATATTGGCAATATTATTGGCCCTGCAGTGGATAGAGGAGAGGGAAATAAAAAATACCGTTATTGCATCTGACAGTTTTTCAGCACTCACAAGCATAGGATCTGGTAGATCATCAGTCAGAACGGATTTAATTAAAGAAATATTTCTCATTATGTATAGGATGGAAATAAAAGGCACAGGTACACGATTCATATGGGTTCCTGCTCATGTTGGTGTGGAAGGAAATGAGCAGGTAGACATTCTGGCCAAACAAACACTAAGAATTAAGAATATAGAATTACAGATTCCATTAAGTAAAGCTGAGGCTAAACCATTCATCAAGAACTATGCACAAAAAGTATGGCAGGAGTACTGGGATGAGCAGGAAACTGGAAGGCATATGTACAATATACAGAAACATGTTGGAGCAGGGAGAAAGGTGGGCTGGAAAAGAAGGGAAGAAAATATCATCACTCGACTAAGAATCGGACATACAGGTCTTAATCAAACATTATATCGAATAGGCAAGCACCCAACTGGGAAATGTACACACTGTAACCAGCCAGAAACTGTTGAACACGTACTGATACACTGCAGTAATTACACTATCCAGAGGAATCAACTTTTTCAGACACTAAGGAAGGCAAAACATCACGACTTTTCAGTGTCAGGTCTATTGGGGAATAAAGCAGATAATATATACAGTGAAATTATTCAGTTTTTGAGAAAAATAAGAAGAAGAAGAAGAAGAAGAAGAAGAAGAAGAAGAAGAAGAAGAAACCCAATAACAAGATATGCACGGATTCAAAAGCTGTTTTGGAAAGTATACATTCAACAAAAGCTGTAAGGCAAGATCTAATCATTGAATTGTACTATAGCTTGCTAAGACTACACAGAGGGGGTATAGATGTATTATTCTGTTGGGTTCCAGCACACGAGGGGGTGAAAGGAAATGAGTTTGCAGATAAACTAGCAAAAAGTTCACTGCAAAAAGACATTACAGTACCAGTTTTACTTGGGAAAGGAGAAGGAAAAGCTGTGATTAAAAGGAAAGGAGTTGAGATATGGCAGAAAAGATGGGAGGAGGACCAGAAAGGAAGGAGATATTTCAAAATACAAAAGTCGGTCATAACAAAGACGTATAAAGAAAGGAACAGAAGGGAAGAAATCATCATAACAAGACTCAGACTGGATCACACAGGTCTTAATGGCACTTTGGCATTAATGGAGAAAAGGAACAGTGACAAGTGTGGGGATTGTGGTGATAAAGAAAATGTGGAGCATATCCTAATTCAATGTAAAAAGTATGAGGCTGAAAGAAAAAGACTGCAGGACCAAGTCAGAGAGGAGGGACGGGATTGGGATCTGATGGGGATACTGGGAACAGAGGGTGAGGGGGTTGAAGGCACCAGGAAGGCATTATTAATGTTCTTAAGAGACACAGGATTGGTGGATAGAATTTAAGAGTAGGAGTAAAGAGCAAATGACATGATGTTACACACTCTTGTACAGTAGGTGGCGGTATGCACCTTAAAGTTGGTTGCGATCCGCCAGAAACCGAGAGAAGAAGAAGAAGAAGAAACCCAATAACAAGCACATAATATACTAGTATAGATATAGATAGATATAGATAGTGTATCTATCTATATCTAGTAATATACTAGATTTATACGTGTAAAAAGTTACAAACAGTCCCTTTAATAAGAGACAGCATTTGAATGCTGGATATTACCAATGCAGACACAATTAAATTAAATGGCGATTTAAAGTCGCAATTGTATAGACAATACAAACAATAAGTCTAAATTCTATAGACAATACAAACAATAAGTCTCAACCCCCCTCGGCACAACACAAAGCGTCTGGGTCAGTCGTTCTTGCTGGTAGCCATCAGGCTCCACAACCAAGGCTGACGTCCAAATGAAAACTGCACTATCTGGACTATCTGGACTATCTGGACTATCTGCATCTATCTGCAACCACCTCTCCTAACCACTGGTGCACTTTAAACTTTAAACTTACTTTACACTATGTGGTGGCAGTTTCTGTTAAAACAAGACACAAACCAACGTAACAACTTGTCTTTCAGTGAATTTAATAAAAAGGCATACATTAATAACTGAAACATCTGCAGATGGACTCACGAGCACAGCCACCTGTTGTGGACTGTGGCAAGTGAGCCCCGAATACAAAGAGTAGCCAGTATTTATACATTTAAAGCATAACATGAAGATAAGTGCAAAGAAGAAAAGAAGAGAAGGATAGAAAGTGTGTCAATGCGTCAGCACACAGCAGACAACAGAGCATCACAAGACATAACAAGTATTTCAGCAATCTGTTGTTTGCAGTTACAGAGAACTAAAATGTCAGGTCACTGTCCTATGGTGACGAAGTTGAACATGTGAGGCCCTGAGATTGTCTAAAGGTACAGTGTTAAACTGCAGATATGAAAATTGCCATTACACACTACATCCCATTTACCATTTATAGACTGCACATATTACATCTATTTAATGTACACTACATTTTTTTATTGATGGACAGTACATGCTATGTCCATTCACTATGTTCATTCACTATGCATATTCTGTATTTCTATTTATTGTTTTATAATCTTTTTGTACATCTGACCTCTGTATCTGCGCTTTGCTGCTTTGACACCTGAATTCCCCCCCCCGGAGATTAATAAAGGTTCACCTTATCTTATTATAAGTATAAGGCAAGCAACATTTTTGTTGCATATGTTTAGATTCACTGAAATTGTGTAGGCTATTTCTCTTTACTCAGGGAAGAAGCTGTAATAAATAGCCATCAATTTGTATGAACAAAATACAGAAAAACACTAGTTTAGTGGACTACAGCTAAAAATTAAGAAATACATGTGGCCACAGAAGATATAAAGTTCTCAGACTGAGATTGAAACTAATGGACTTTGCTGTAATCAAATTATTAAAGTAAGTATATCCGATCATGGATATCCCAGGATATATACCGCCACCATCCACTTCTATATTCCAGGAACATCCCTCTCTGTATCATTGCTCAATTCACACATGCACGGTCTCACCATCTTATTCTAGCTATTTAACCTTTGAGGAATCTGGCTCTCTCCTTCAGAAAATATCATGTTACACTGATTGCAACAGTTCTCCATGTTTCTCAGTTACATGAATAGTCAGCTTCTAGTAGTGTGGAAACATTTCGATTATATAACAGATCTGTAGCAAATGTAATACACTGCCATCCTCTGGTCAGCTGAAGTCACTAACACCCACACTGGACCAGAGAATTCTAGGCTTATACATGGTTGTATTTACTGTGTATAGTCCCACATTTGAAAACCCAGTGTGTGAGTTGTTTATGGTATAATGTAAATGTTGGGGGTTAAGATCAGATGAATTACAGTACACTAGTAAGCCTGCACCTTCTCCCTTTTTCTTGTGGCTCTGATAGCTCTCACCAACATACTGTTTTGCCAATTTGCTAATCGTAATTATGTCTAATTACTATTCCCTGTGTAGCATTCCCTGGGTATCACCTGAGCAAGAACTTAGTTTTGACTCATGTTTCATTTTAACAACCATATTATGAAACTATTCGTCATGTTTCCTTCAACTGAGAATAGTGCTAAAACATCAAATCATGACATTGAATGTCATTCATTATAGTTGCTCACAGTAGTCGAGTCAATTTTATTTGTATAGCCCAATATCACACATCATAAATTTACCTCAGGGGGCTTTACAATCTATACAGGATACGACACCCTCTGTCCTTTACAGTATGACCCTCTCATCGGATAAGGAAAAACTTAAAAAAACACAGTACATTTTACAATACATTTCTAAATTATTTTAATCAGCCACAAGGTACACATGTCAAAGCCCTACGGCAGGGCAGGGCCTACATTACTGAACTTTTGAATGTCAAATACCCTTAATGTGGTCTTTGGTTGTCGGACCAGGGCCTGCTAATTATCCCAACAAATTGAATTTTACGATTGTGGCCAATAAACTCATCTTCATGTTAAGGTGGCTGATTCTGTTTCCAAAGTCCAGTTGGTGAAGAAGACCACTAGATGCAAGTGAAAGCTCTGGACATTTTCCAGTTGGTGGACCTCGTGCTAAAACAGCTATATTAAAGTTTATTGATATTATGTTTTAAAGTCATATACAGCCAAAGAACCTCAGGAGAAATGTATTTTAATGTGTATCTCAGCTTCTCTGTGAAATCTTTGAGATTCACCCCAATCTTGCACGCCAAAAAAAGAAATGGGCCTGCTGTCTATAGGAAGCCTTATGGTAAGTGTGTATGTGTGTGTGTGTGTGTGTGTGTGTGTGTATGTGTGTGTGTGTGTGTGTGTGTGTGTGTGTGTGTGGCACCTCGACAGCAGCTGATAGCAAAGCACTGCACAGCTGTGACGCTTTACAGGGGGGTATGGGGCCTAACAGCTAGACAAGCTATCAGGAAAGCTCTCATTGTGAGTGACAGGCACTCCTTGTGACTCTGCGGCCCTACAAGGGCACATAAACTTTTAGGGCTCTGGTGTCTCACTCGCCACCCCCCCTTCCCGGCCTTTCCACAACACCCCCTCCTCAATGTAGTGAACGTATCTTCTGGAAGCTTCTGAATGGGAGCTTCGAGAAACCACCCCTGAAGTATAAAAAGACACCGGCATGTCGTGGGGGTCTGCATAGAGTCACTTCAACACAGCAAGTGAGACTTACTGCACACGGGAGGAGCAGAGAAACACACGCTTGGAGCTCATCGAGAAGAGAAGCTCAGTGATACATTTGACGACTATCATCAAGAAGCAACTGTAGGAAAAGTTTCTATTCAAGGTAAGACTGGAACTCCTAAAATCAAAGTTGGGTTTTTTTTGCATTGGTTGCTTAAATGGTAGGAGCACATGCAGAACAGTAAGAATACTTGCTGCAAATTAGAATACATACATAAAAATTGCACAAATATAAAGTTCTAAAATACAATAAAATATAAAGTCAGTTATTTGTAGTGTGGCAGAATAGCTCCTTTACCATTAGCATCAAATTGAGACTGTAACGTGCACGGAACACATGGCAAAGCAGGGTGACCCTGAGTGTGAACGCAATGGCGGAGGAGCAGGAAAACCGGTCCACACAAAGAGCAGATACAGTTTCACATCTTGATGCAGAAAAAAATATACAACAGTAGTTGGGGCAGTGTTTGACTGCAATGGAATCACATAGATACCAACTTTTCTATTTTAATCATGAATATGAGGAACTGAAGAAATGTTCCTACGAGGCTATTTTTTTGGTTCTGAATACAATTGCCTCACTTGTGTGAAAAACAATAATAGATCTGCTCTACAGTTGAAAACCAGATGTAGTTTTTCTACCATTTTTGAATTTCTAGCTGCTATTCCTTCCTTTAACTTAAAGGTGTTGGATGACACATGGTGAAGCATTTGGGGGATGGGGGAAGCATCCGAGCTCCACCCATTTAGCAAATGGCAAGTCTTTGATTGACAGAAGGAACATGTGTTCGTCTGCCATCCGCAGCAGCTAACCCCCTCATGCCATGAGGCTGCCTTTAACAAGAGGGAGGAAGAGATTTCAAATGTAACAGCTGGAAATTATTTCCAGATATCTAACTTTTATTTTAGAGCAAATAAGCATAACTATGAATCCAGTATAATATAATATAATATAATTAGGGCTGTCAAAGTTAACACGATAGTAATGCCACTAATTTCTTTAACGCATTAACACAACTTTTTTTAGGTTGCAGCGGGCTCATTTTTAAAGCTATTGAAGATACTGGTATCATATGAAACTAGAAAAACCTAAGGAATCCATTGGTATCTTAAATTTTGAAGAACTGGCATGGCCATTTTCAAAGGGGTCCCTTGACCTCTGACCTCAAGATGTGTGAATGAAAATGGGTTCTATGGGTACCCACGAGTCTCCCCTTTACAGACATGCCCACTTTATGATAATCACATGCAGTTTGGGGCAAGTCACAGTCAAGTCAGCACACTGACTGTTGTTGCCTGTTGGGCTTGAGTTTGCCATGTTATGATTTGAGCATATTTTTTATGCTAAATGCAGTACCTGTGAGGGTTTCTGGACAATATCTGTCATTGTTTAGTGTTGTCAATTGATTTCCAATAACAAATATATACATACATTTGCATAAAGCAGCATATTTGTCCACTCCCATGTTGATAAGAGTATTAAATACTTGACAAATCTCCCTTTAAGGGTACATTTTGAACAGATAAATCATGTGCGATTCATATCTGATTAATCGCGATTAACTATTTTAATCAATTGACAGACCTAAATATAATATTATGTGCTTTCCTTCAGATGCCTGCCGCTGGAAACGTTATGGAGGACGACGTGGAGACCTTTGCCTTCCAGGCTGAGATCGCTCAGCTTATGTCCCTCATCATCAACACCTTCTACTCAAACAAAGAGATCTTCCTTAGAGAGCTCATCTCCAACTCCTCAGATGTAAGCAAACTCAGCATTGTATCATACAGTATATGTTCCTCAAATGTAAACAGCCCTCGCATGTATGCAAACATTGCTATTTTAACAAGCTCAACCCTTCCGCACAGGCCTTGGACAAGATCAGATATGAAAGCTTGACAGACCCCAGCAGAATCGAGTCCTGCAAGGACCTGAAGATCGAAATCACGCCCGACCTGCTCGCCCGCACCCTGACCCTGGTGGACACGGGAATCGGCATGACCAAGGCTGACCTGATCAACAATCTGGGCACGATCGCCAAGTCCGGCACCAAGGCTTTCATGGAGGCTCTGCAGGCTGGAGCTGACATCTCCATGATCGGTCAGTTTGGCGTGGGTTTCTACTCTGCCTACCTCGTGGCTGAGAAGGTGACAGTCATAACCAAGCACAACGATGATGAGCAGTACATCTGGGAGTCTTCAGCTGGAGGCTCATTCACAGTCAAGGTTGACTCCGGTAAGTTCCCTCAGTGGTATAATATTCAATAATTTGCTGCATGATGAATACAATTTGGCTCATAACCTGAGCTCTGCTCTCATCATTGATGTTTTTTAGGAGAGCCCATTGGCAGAGGCACAAAAGTGATCCTCCACCTCAAAGACGATCAGACAGAATACTGTGAGGAGAAGCGCGTCAAGGAAGTTGTGAAGAAGCACTCACAGTTCATTGGCTATCCGATTACCCTTTATGTAAGTTCCATTAGCAGACCTAATGACAACCAATGATATTGAAATGCTTAAACATAATTCCTAAACCACCGCTCTTTCCATATATTTCAGGTGGAGAAGACGAGAGAGAAGGAAGTGGACCTTCACGAGGGAGAAAAGGAAGAGGAAGGTGAGAAACCAGAAGCCGAGAACCAGGACAAACCTAAGATTGAGGACGTGGGCTCTGATGAGGACGAGGACACAAAGGAAAGCAAGAACAAGAGGAAGAAGAAGGTCAAGGAGAAGTACATCGATGCCCAGGAGCTGAACAAGACCAAGCCAATCTGGACCCGTAACCCCGATGACATCACCAATGAAGAGTATGGAGAGTTCTACAAGAGTCTCACCAACGACTGGGAGGACCACCTTGCCGTCAAGGTAAGACGAGTCTACTGGTGATAAACATGCCAAAAAGTGCTACCTCTTTTTGAAAATTGATCGTTTAATGTGATGTTTTTCAAGCTAATAAATTCATACTTCATTCTTGTCTCTTGCAGCATTTCTCAGTGGAGGGTCAGCTGGAGTTCCGTGCCTTGCTCTTCATACCCAGAAGGGCTGCATTTGACCTCTTTGAGAACAAGAAGAAGAAGAACAACATCAAGCTGTACGTGCGCAGGGTCTTCATCATGGACAACTGCGATGAGCTCATCCCCGAGTACCTCAGTGAGTAACATATATTACTAATCGTTCACATACAGTCTGATCTTTCGAAGATATTAATGGCTTTAAAAGTATGCATTCTATCTCTCATAAGTTGTACAATTATTGTGTTAGTTGCATTGGAAGGCTAAGCCGTCTTTATCTTCTCTATTCAGATTTCGTCAAGGGTGTGGTGGACTCTGAGGATCTGCCCCTGAACATCTCCAGAGAGATGCTGCAGCAGAGCAAGATCCTGAAAGTCATCCGCAAGAACCTCGTCAAGAAGTGCCTGGAACTCTTCGGCGAGCTCGCCGACGACCATGACAACTACAAAAAGTACTACGAGCAGTTCGCCAAGAACATCAAGGTTGGTGGATCCATCTGAATTTATGTTTTTTTCGCTGAATTTCACATGTTTAATGTTGAATATTAGTAACACATCATTTCCCATTTAGCTTGGTATCCATGAAGACTCCCAGAACAGGAAGAAGCTGTCTGAGCTGCTGCGCTACTACACCTCAGCTTCTGGAGACGAGGTGGTTTCTCTGAAAGAATATGTTTCACGCATGAAGGACAACCAGAAACACATCTACTACATCACAGGTTAGCTTTTCAACTCGCTTCTTTTTGTTTTTATGATTTTGCTTCAAAGTTTTCCCAAAAGTGGTTTCAATTTGATTCAATGAATTTACATGAACTTTCACAGGTGAGACCAAAGACCAGGTGGCTAACTCTGCCTTCGTGGAGCGCCTTCGCAAAGCCGGCCTTGAAGTTATCTACATGATCGAGCCCATCGATGAGTACTGTGTCCAGCAGCTGAAGGAGTACGATGGCAAGAACCTGGTTTCAGTGACCAAGGAAGGCCTGGAGCTGCCCGAGGATGAGGATGACCTGAAGAAGCAGGAGGAGCTCAAAAATAAGTTTGAAAACCTTTGCAAGATCATGAAGGACATCCTCGACAAGAAGATTGAAAAGGTAAAGGAAATGGCAGAATCTAATGTTCCAATGCAATTCATTGTCAATTATGCTAATATAGTATAGCCAATTTTATTTGATCATGACAATAATGCAACATTTCATTATTGCCAGGTCACAACCTCCAACCGCCTGGTCTCCTCCCCCTGCTGCATCGTCACCAGCACCTACGGCTGGACGGCCAACATGGAGAGGATCATGAAGTCTCAGGCCCTGAGAGATAACTCCACCATGGGCTACATGACAGCTAAGAAGCACCTTGAGATCAACCCCCTGCATCCAATCGTCGAGACCTTGAGGGAGAAGGCAGAGGCCGACAAGAACGATAAGGCCGTGAAGGACCTTGTCATCCTCCTGTTCGAGACTGCCCTGCTGTCTTCAGGATTCACACTGGAGGACCCTCAGACACATGCCAACCGCATCTACAGAATGATCAAGCTGGGTCTTGGTACGTTTTTTTTTTTCTACTTCACAACTGACATTACAGGAATTAGTCTGTTTATCATAGGCCTACGTTCATAAGTGGCTTTGGTTGCTAATTTTATGCATTCTCATTCACAGGCATTGATGACGATGACTCTGCAGTTGAGGATATCATTCAGCCAGCTGATGAGGATATGCCAGTCTTGGAAGGAGATGATGACACATCAAGAATGGAGGAAGTTGACTAAAATACTTCAGGAGACTCTTTCCCTGCTTTGTTAATTATTATTTTTGTAATTATATTGCTTCTTCAAATAGACATCTCACTCATTTCACACAACTCTCATCTCTTAAACAGTATTAACTAGTCAATACAAGTTAATAAATGGAATTAATGTAGGCCACAATGTGGCTTAGTCTACATTGTTATCAGCTGCTTCTATAAAACTACTGACAATCATTAAGAGTGATATAAAGTCACTGGGAATTTGACTTATGTCTCTTTTTTGTAACATTTTTTATGAAATGCATTCAAATTTGTAATAAAAAATATTAAGAAATAAGACCTGCAATGTCGCTTACTGAATCTACTGCATGCTGAATTTCATTAATTTGTTTAGTTGAAAAGGGATATCCATATTTCAATTCAATTCAATGTGAACAATATTGCCAAAGTGTCAATTCAATAATAAAGAAAAAAGAAAAAAAGAACAGAATAAAAACAAAAACATATATATACATACATACAATTCATTAAGCAAATTACAATATATAGATATTTTAAAAGAACATGCATGTAAATGGAAGAAAACAATAAAGAAGTAATTAATATTTGTTGTGTCAATAAAACAAACAAACAAATAAAAAACAATTAATAACAATATATTGCAATATCTTATAATATTAAGGATAAATGTAAAATAAATAAAAAAATAAAAATAAATAAAAAAAACATGAAGTAGAGGAGTAAATAAAAGTGTGAGTTACATATATTATGTGTTGTTGTGGTTGTCTCTTAGATACAGATACAGATACAGATACAGATTTATTTATCCCCGAAAGGCAATTCAGTTTCTTCAGTCCACCGAGACATATACACATTCATACTGCACAATCATCGATGACAGAGGGAACACAGTAGGTGGCATATGGGGAGGTGCAGATCAATAAAAGTACAAGAATAAAAATATTTGCAATAAAAACAATAAATACAAGAATAAAAACAAGACGAGATAAAAAAAATAAAAGGAATAAATAGAATAAAGTGCAAAGAGTATTACACATTGCAAATTACATTCCAGGAATGTACCTAATTGCAAACACGGACAACCATTATATGGTTAGTGCAAAATAACTTTACATTCAAAGTAAATAAAACTTGTATTAGGCTGTGACATGAACTGACATAATACAAGTAACTCTCGTCATCAACTTTTATTTTAATAGATGTTCTGGAATTTTCAGTGAACACCTCATGGTTCATCCTAGTACTCCTACTTCCGCCCGCCCTCAATCCTCTCCTTTTAGTCCCGCCTCCTCCACCCAAATATGGACAGAGTTGTGTGCACACGTCATGATTGACAGCCCACTGGGCCTGTCAGCGGCCACCACCGGAGCTGTAAGCGAGGAAGCTTCCAGATGGTTCTGGAAGCTTCAGGTCGGGATATTCTCGAACACTCGGAGAGGATAGAAAAGCTGCACACAGCTGACCTGTCTGTCAGCAGCATCTACACACTGTATCTCTCTACTAGTGTCTACGACTGCTACCACCTCCACACAGCTCACACCGGAGAGGTTTCACTACACGGAGGACCAAGGTAAATGAATGACATGTTTTATTTAATGATAATTTAATGATTAACCGTTTTCCATCGACAATAATGTTAAAATGACATGCCTTGGATGCAAAATATGGTGATGACTATGAGTCAATGTAGTTCATGTACATGGTGTTATAATCAGCTTATGACAATACTATAATCTGTGATTTGCTTTTATATTTTTTACATGGAGATTTGTAACTTTTTTCCAACATTATCTTGACAACCATCCCGCCCACATTTATTACCTTTGCATCCCTCAAAGGTGGCTGACAGCAGCAGCCACATGGACCACATGATGTGGTGCACTTGTTAGGCAGGACTTATGATAAGCAGGAGGCAGAATTTAATGCAATTAAATCAGATCTCCTGAGCTGAGATTTTAACATTGCAAACTCAGTGAAGTACAGAGGAGATCATTCCATCCACAAGTACTGTTACCTTTGCAGATGGTTTAAGAGGAGGAGCTTTCCATTCTTATGGAAACTGCTAGAGAGTCCTGTTTGCATCTTGGTACCTTCTAGAAAGGTGCAATTCACCCGGTAAACCGGTAGGTGGAGTCTTACTGTTTTACTGATATGTAATCCTTTAGCCACGCGCTCCTCTCTCTCTGATCAACCAATAATCAAGCCTATCAATCAATTTGCAGTAAGATAAGATAAGATAAGATATTCCTTTATTAGTCCCGCAGTGGGGACATTTGCAGTGTACAGCAGCAAAGGGGATAGTGCAAAAAACAAGATGCATCAACTAACACAGTAAAAAAAGAGAAACAAAGTGTAACAAAATATGAACCATTTAAATAGAAGGAAGTGTAAAAATAGGAGCAGTATATACAGTATTGACAATAAACAGAGTATTAACAAAATTGCACAAGTGGAAAATGATATTGCACAGTGAGAATGAATGAATAATTCAGTTTTTATGTCAAATCTCTTTTTTTTCCGTACAGATATTACTAAGATGGATAGTTGGCAGTAGTGTTAACAGTGGTGTGTTTGGTTATCATTCAGAAACCCCACTTCAACCCACTACAACTACCCTCTACACCAGTTCTTGGTCCCTTCCCAGTCCTCATCCCACCGACCTACCCAGGAGTTTCATTCACACACATAGATACCAGGACAGGGAGAAGTAGAAGGGAGAACCTCTGACCCAAAAAAACAAAACAATAACAATAAACCATAATGATAATTTTAAAAATCTGCTGAGTACAATTAACTTTCTACAATTTCCAGTTTTTATTATATTTGCAGAAATAAAATGTATATTATGTAACTTGTGTAAAGACAGAAGCAGTTGGATCTGGTCTCATTTGCTAAAGATGGATTAAAGGCAGGTGGGGCACTGAGCAGAGCTGGACAGTCTGTTACACCACCTGCCTGCACCATCGATACATGCTTATCATACTGATGCATACCTCACTGTTATTTCGGATTACTTAAGTCAGTGTTTTTTGATCATTTATTTATTAATTTATTTGACAGGGACAATACATGTAGGCATTTTTACACTCTATTAAAGTGCAACCGATGTAATGTATATAGGACTTCTAGCCGTTGCTAATTTGCAGACTTTGTCCCTGGTTAGACTTTTTAGAAAAAATATTAAAATCCATAATACCACATCATACATAAACTCACATAATACAACACCATACATTACAACCAATTTACATAAGTATGTTCCCAATCGGAAATCAGTGACCACAGGCTTGGTTTAGTTTCAGCCAGTGTTTCACCTTTTCATTAAACTAAATTACACGTTAAAATGAATGGCACTGACAGGTGATGGACAATATTGATGGATACTCATAAACATAATTGTCATGTAATAAATAGTGTTGACTCTATTATTGTAAGATGTAACTAACCCGAGGGGGATTGGCAGTGCTTGGTGTAGGTGTGACAGCGTAGTGACTCACTGTGCTGCAGCGGATCCTCAGGCAAACAAACCTGCACACATGTCCGTAACATGCCTGGATAACTGCAAAAAAATAGATAGGAGTAAGTAAAAATATAAAAGTGTCTGACATTACACCTTGTGGCAATGCATCCAGTTTGCTAATCTAATTAAGATAATTGTGTAGGCTTTTGTGCACTGTGCTTTAGGGAGACAAATGGTGCCAGTTTATAGGACATACAATTCATTTTGTGTGTGTGTGCATGTGTTATCCATGATATATACATATATCATCTAAAAATATTCATGTGTCCCCTCTGTTTAGATGCCTGAATTACACGACCAACCAATGGAGGAGGAGGTTGAGACGTTTGCATTCCAGGCTGAGATCGCTCAGCTGATGTCCCTGATCATCAACACTTTCTATTCCAACAAAGAGATCTTCCTTAGGGAGCTTATCTCCAACTCCTCAGATGTAAGTTGTTGTCATAGTATTAGGCTAAAGCTGTTTTAATCTCATGTTGTGTCAAAATTTGTTTATTGAAGTGGTTTTAAGTTTAAGTATTGTAATAAGCTGTGGCTATTAGGGCTTTCCCGAATACCATTTTTTGGGCTTCACAGCTTCGGTGAGAAATATTCGAGTGTATTCGAAGCTTCGAAGCTGGTGCAGCGCGGATCAGCAGGCTGACATGTTCTTCTGTCTGTCTGTCTCCATCTTCCCCGTTTCCGTACTCGGGACAGTGCTGCTGCTGCTGCGCTACTGTACACACACACACACCTCTACACACAAAAAACAGCCATATCCGTCTGAAATTAACAAATAATAATTAATGTTGAATATGAATAATAAATACTCTTGTATTATACTTATTTCATGGGCTATTTTGGGAGTTATATATTATTATTACATACTTATAATAAAAAAAAAACAAGAAAGCATTCGAATACTGATTTGGAGGTTGATTACCATGGCAACGGTCGAAGCTTCGAAGCATTCGGGTCAGCCCTAGTGGCTGTAACACATAGTAATATGCTAATAATCAAAGAATTGACAAATCCTCCATCATTTAAACGGGAGTTTTTCTGTCAGCTTTTCATTAATGGCTTTTTCTCCCCTCCAGGCCCTGGACAAAATTCGCTATGAGAGTCTCACTGACCCCTCCAAGCTGGATGATGGCAAGGAGCTCAAAATCGAAGTTATTCCCAACAAAGAGGAGCGCACCCTAACCTTGATTGACACGGGCATCGGCATGACCAAGGCCGACCTGATCAACAATCTGGGCACAATAGCCAAGTCCGGCACCAAGGCTTTCATGGAGGCTCTGCAGGCTGGAGCCGACATCTCCATGATCGGTCAGTTTGGCGTGGGCTTCTACTCTGCCTACCTCGTAGCTGAGAGGGTCACGGTCATAACCAAGCACAACGATGACGAGCAGTACGCCTGGGAATCCTCTGCCGGAGGCTCATTCACAGTTAAAGTGGACACCTGTAAGTAATATAAAGGCCATTACGCTGTTGCTCTTTAACAATTTGGTTCTATTGATAAAGGGGTACCTATCTGTAACTTTCATTGACCCATCTTTTCCCCACATAGCTGAGCCAATGGGGCGTGGTACCAAGGTGATCCTGCACTTGAAAGAAGACCAGATAGAGTATATTGAGGAGCGAAGAGTCAAAGAGATTGTGAAAAAGCACTCACAGTTCATTGGCTATCCCATCACGCTCTTTGTAAGTACTCATTTAAGTTGTTTAATGAATGAATCAGTTAATAAAGTAATCCCAAAAACCATGACCAGTGACTGAGTTCTATTTTTATGCAGGTCGAGAAAGAGCGCGACAAGGAGGTGAGTGACGACGAGGCAGAGGAGGAGGAGGAGAAGGAGAAAGACAAGGATGAAGACGAAGACAAGGACGAGGACAAGCCCGAGATCGAGGACGTCGGGTCAGATGAGGAGCACGACCACGACCACGACCACAAGTGTTCAGACAAAAAGAAGAAGAAGAAGAAGATCAGGGAGAAGTACATTGACCAGGAGGAGCTGAACAAGACCAAACCTCTGTGGACCCGAAACCCAGACGACATCACTAATGAGGAGTATGGAGAGTTCTACAAGAGTCTTACCAACGACTGGGAAGACCACCTGGCTGTCAAGGTAGGTCTCTTAATGATGTCTTGTCCATATCGGACATATTTTAATGTAAGTAATATGATCAAATTTGAAAACTGATCTAGTCAACCTTCTTTCTTGCAGCACTTTTCAGTAGAGGGTCAGCTGGAATTCCGCGCCCTGCTCTTTGTGCCTCGTCGCGCTCCCTTCGACCTCTTTGAGAACAAGAAGAAGAAGAACAACATCAAGCTGTACGTGCGCAGGGTCTTCATCATGGACAACTGCGATGAGCTCATCCCCGAGTACCTCAGTGAGTATTAACCCAAATGGGAAATTAATAGCGTATACAATTAGTTAATAAATCAAAAAATCAGATTATATATTTCAAATAACAAATGTCATCGTATACATTTTAATATATTGCTGATCAGGTTCTCTTTTTCCATCCTCTTAGATTTCATCAAGGGTGTGGTGGACTCTGAGGATCTGCCCCTGAACATCTCCAGAGAGATGCTGCAGCAGAGCAAGATCCTGAAAGTCATCCGCAAGAACCTCGTCAAGAAGTGCCTGGAACTCTTCACCGAGCTCGCCGAGGACCATGACAACTACAAAAAGTACTACGAGCAGTTCTCCAAGAACATCAAGGTTAGTGTCCTCACCTTTGCACCGCGCGAGCTGCGTGTGTTTTGGCAGCCACCTTGTGCTAAATCCTTGGATACTTTGATATTGTCATCACAAATCCTGCCAAATAGTAATCTGAATTTTCATTTCTTATGTTTTCTGGAAGTGAAAAAAACTTAACAAGAATCTGTGGAACTGTAGTTAATGATTACGGGTTGTTCCGCTGACCTTTTACACAGGAGCCATCTGTCTGATCCTTTGGCCATATTGTCCTAATGAAAAGCTGCTTTGGGTCTTGTTTGGTGCTCCTTACTGCCATCTTCTGTTTAAATGGAGGCACTCTGGTTTATCAATGGTTACACCTCGGCAACCAATATCAGTGTTTTTTCATGTTTAACACTGATATAGTTGTTGTGATTAGGGCTGCGTATTGGCAAGAATCTGGCGATAAGATACGTATCATGATACAGGGGTTACGATTCAATATATTGTGATGCAGTAAGCAAGGTGATATATTTCTTTTTTCTTTTTTTTTTATCTAATTTTAGGAAAACTGTCATATAAAGAACACACCAAAAGTTTACTTTTTTATGCAGTCAGAACAGTGGGATCTGCATTTATCACAGTAACTGTAACATCCAACATCATAGCGCTACTTTTAGAGGGCACATACACTGAGAGGGTGCATCTCTTTGCAAACTAAATAAAATACTAAGTGTTAATCTTTGCATGTAAACTATTAATTAAAAATGTATACTGTGTTTTTGAGAATTGATACAGTATCACAAAACATAATATCCCGATATTAATTTGTTTTCCATATTTTATTACACCACTAGTTGTGATGCAACTTTGTTTTCAACTGCACTTTACTGACATTTAATTTTATTCATCTTTCAGCTTGGAATCCACGAGGATTCTCAAAACAAAAAGAGGCTGTCTGAGCTGCTGCGATACTACACCTCAGCTTCTGGAGACGAGGTGGTTTCCCTGAAGGACTATGTCACGCGTATGAAGGACAACCAGAAACACATCTACTACATCACCGGTGATGATGCTCTTCACCCATAAACCGTTCATGTGAATTAAAAATGACATGAACTGAGTAAATGAATGTGATGTTACATATATTTCAGGTGAGACCAAAGACCAGGTGGCTAACTCTGCCTTCGTGGAGCGCCTTCGCAAAGCCGGCCTTGAAGTTATCTACATGACCGAGCCCATCGATGAGTACTGTGTCCAGCAGCTGAAAGAGTTCGAGGGCAAAAACCTGGTTTCAGTGACCAAGGAGGGCCTGGAGCTGCCTGAGGATGAGGACGAGAAGAAGAAGCAGGAGGAGAAGAAGACGCAGTTTGAGAGCTTGTGCAAGATAATGAAGGATATCTTGGAGAAGAAGGTGGAGAAGGTGAGAAGATTAATAAATTAAACAACCCATGAGGTGTTGTATAACTTAATATTATCCAATGTTGTGCAATTAAGGCAGAAAATTGTGTTAATTGTTGTTTAACCTCCACAGGTCACAGTCTCCAACCGCCTGGTCACTTCCCCCTGCTGCATCGTCACCAGCACTTACGGCTGGACGGCCAACATGGAGAGGATCATGAAGGCCCAGGCTCTGAGGGACAACTCCACCATGGGCTATATGGCTGCTAAAAAGCACCTTGAGATCAACCCCGACCACCCCATTGTGGAGACCCTGAGGCAGAAGGCAGAGGCTGACAAGAATGACAAGTCTGTGAAGGACCTTGTCATCCTGCTCTTTGAGACGGCCCTGCTCTCTTCAGGATTTACCTTGGATGAACCCCAGACCCACTCCAATCGCATCTACAGAATGATCAAGCTGGGTCTTGGTGAGCATCAGTGTTTATTGACGCAATGTATATAGCTTTCGTGACATTTGTATCGATGGTTCTTGCACATTTATGAACTATAAATTATTCTAGTGAAATTATTTTAAATAAACCTGACTCATAATGTTCCTACTTCCTTTTTTTAGGTATTGATGAAGACGATCTGACACCAGAAGAACCCATCTCTGTTCCCACTGAGGACATGCCCCCTCTTGAAGGGGACGATGAAGACACATCAAGGATGGAGGAGGTGGACTAGGCCGGTTTCTGCTGCCTTGTTAGCGTTCAGAAGTAGTGTTACATAAAATTTAAAGTTTAATGTTGTAAATGAGCCTGGAGTGGCTCTCCCCTCAACCCCCTTTTTGACCAAATTCTTTAAAACCTTTATTTCCCCTTACATTGACCATATGCAGCTCAGATTCATTCCTTTTTAGAGACTTGTTTTTTAAGTTGTCACTTTTTGTAACTTGAGTTTTATCAATGCTTTTTTTTTTTTTGTATTTATTGACATTCCAATGTTCTTTGTGTGTTCTTACTTTAACTGTAAATATTATCAAAATTGGTACGGTTATTTGAAACGGGTGGGACCCATAAATAAAGGTTTACCATGTTAACAAGTTATATTTTGTTCATTCTTACAGATTTTTTGTTGTGAAGACAACAATTTGTAAAGGTACAGGAAGTTACAGCTAATGACATATGAAATATGTATAAATTCAGTTCAATCATTTAAACCACAGATGAGTGAAATTAGCATTGTGTGTATGAACATAACTCACATATGATGTAGCCAGAGCTGTCTTCCACAGCAACTGATATGTGTTGCCATTAAGTCTCGACCTCCCTTACTGTCACATTGCAAAATGTCTGAATTAATAACATAAACAGATATCAGGTGCTGAAATAAAATTAGTGGAAGAAATAAAAATAAGGGAAAAACAAAATACAAAAAATTGTGTGTCCTCAAGTCGTTGGGTAAAATGACCAGGATGGGGACACTTGCAGTGCGGTGTAAAATAGGGCATGACCTCAGGGGTGACTCCACATATGGCTAGCATAGGACAGGGTTGCAAAAGCATATTCAAGAACATGAACGGTGATTGATTAATATCACAATAATGATCATTTATTTCAGACTGTAGCCATAGTGACATTGATTTTTCTTTGTAGCTTTTGTGACATGGATCTTGCCACAAAAAAAAAGGAACCGAATCAAAATAAGAAACTCCTGAAGAGGAGGAATTGATTCTTTCAAGGACATTGCCTCACAGTCGACCACTCCATCATCCTAATAGGACAGCAGCAGCAGCAGCAGACATTTTGGCTTGTCACAGCAGCAGGAAGAGCACAGGTGTTACTAATAACACTAATGATGGCTCTGCTCTACTCCAGTGCCCCAGTCAGCCATGACAGTGAGACAGTGAGCCAGCATGCACACTTGAGGAATTCAGACATAATTTATGTGGTTATTTACACCCGTGCTTTTTCCTACTCTGACACGTCAACATATCTTAAATGAAAAGGGCCTATTACAGAGGCGGGGGCATATTAACCTATTGGCAGAGACAAAAAAATAAATATTGGATTTTTTGGGGGGGTAAATTGGGATTGATTAATACAATTCAGGGGAAAAGTAGACATTGTAAGAGACTGTAAAATACCAGTAGATAGCAGTAATACGAGACTAAGGATGCCAGCATTATGGTTTCACCAATTTGTATATATATATATATATATATGTGTGTATATATATATATATATATATATATATATTTTAGAAAACTGTGTGGCATAAGGATGTTTACCAGCCAGAGGAAAATAGAAGTTAGGGAAAAAGGGAAATAGTTTATTGCCACAGTAAAGTTAGTAGATTAGGTAAACATACTTTAGAAGAATTGTGAGAGATATTCAGTTAAGGACTAAGAACACGCTCACACTTAATATGAAAGTCACAATATGTACAGAAAATATCATCTATAAAATGTTGACATATTCAAATTGTTGGTTTTGTGCAGTCCAACAGTCCAATGTATTCAGTTTGGGATAGAAGACTGAGATAACCAGCCTATATTAACATATAAGAAGCCTGGACCAGAGAGCATTTTTGTTGAAAAAAATGGAAGTAATTAAATCAAATTTAATAATAGATAGATAGATAGATAGATAGATAGATAGTAACTTTATTGATCCCGAGGGAAATTCAAGTTTCCAGCATCACAGTTCCATGGTGCAAAACATGTTAGTAAAAAGGCAGTGAAAAAGTTAGTAGTGCAAAGTACAAAGTACACAAAAATATACCACATATATAAAAATACAAGGAGATGAAGAAAACTGTTAAAACTGAATATAGTGCAGGGTAACAGCTGTGATACACGACTATTAAAAAAGTGAGTATAGTGCAGAAGAGACTGTTAAAAATGAGTATAGTGCAGGGTAACTCCAGTTGCTTAGTCTATGAAAGTGCACTGTGTGCATTATTATCTGTCCTGCAGACCGTTCTAATTTCTATATTTTACATACTTTTTTCTGATTGGGCATTCAC
Organism: Sebastes umbrosus; assembly: GCF_015220745.1. Lineage (NCBI taxonomy): Eukaryota > Metazoa > Chordata > Actinopteri > Perciformes > Sebastidae > Sebastes > Sebastes umbrosus. The sequence continues at coordinate 18,205,365 of NC_051286.1, read as the reverse complement.
AAAATACAATTTACATAGCTAAGAGCAAGTGAGTAACAAGTTTTATGCCAGTATGATGAATGAAGCCTGCTGTCTCATGTGTTGTAATACCTACCTATCACCGACAGGGGGCTCCTCCCTCCCACTGCCCCGCAGTGCTCAGCGCGTCACTCTGATGACGTCGCAGTCAGCTGACAAGACAGCAGCCAATCACAAGGCGAGGACGGGCTGAACCGTTTACTTGCTCTGAGAGTTGTCAAGGTTTCTGGTTGTGGAGGATCCGAGAGAGGAGCACGAAGGGCGGCTACGGTTCTACTACAATATGCCGAATAAAACCAAGAAAGACAAGGTGAGTGCGAGAATGTAATTGAAAGAAAGCTATGACAGTTGAAGATAAAGTTTTAATGAAGTGTATTTCAGCGCATTTTATTTATAAACTTACCTTAAAACAAGACATTTTAATATAGTTAGCGAGCTATCAGCGCAGTGTCCCAGTGACGTCAGCTAGCAGCAGCAGCTAGCCGCTACTCTGCCAGCATGTGCTGCCTTTATTCAAATAAAGAGCTGTGAGGTGTGAGAGAGTATCCTTTGAATGCATATCCTTTTGACAAATATGTGTGTTAAGTAAGCCTTTGTATCTTTATCTGAATGCCTGGGTCGGTGTGCCTCTGTAGTAACGTTAGCCGGCTAGCAGCAGACTTGTATTCAAACAGGAGGAGTGTGAGACTGGGTGTGTGTGGGAAGGCATGCTATATTTAGCTGGGATTTTTTTTTGCATGGCGGCATTCACTGATAGACTGCACACCGATGTTGTCAACCTAACTGTGTCGTATTTGCTAATGTCAAACCTTTTCTTTTCAGGAGTCCCCGAAGTCTGGTAAAGGTGGCAAGAGTGGAGGACAAGAGAACTCAGAGCATGAGGTAACATCAGGTTAACTCTACTAGAACACTTCCTGGAGTAGGACAGTAGGACGTTGTCTTAAGATAAGATAAGATATTCCTTTATTAGTCCCGCAGTGGGGACATTTGCAGTGTATAGCAGCAAAGGGGATAGTGCAAAAAGTGCACAAGATGCATCAGCTAACACAGTAAAAAAAAGAGCTAAACAAAGTATAACAAAATATGAACCATTAAAATAGAAGGAAGTATAAAAATAGGAGCAGTATATACAGTATTGACCATAAACAGACTATTAACAAAATTGCACAAGTGGAAAATTATATTGCACAGTGAGAATGAATGAATGAATGAATGAATGAATGAAATTCCACCTGAAAATATCAGGTTATTGTCAGTTTTTTGGTGTGTAAGTGGTCTACTGGGAGCAGTGCTGGTTGTGGAGTCAAGTTCAAACGCAGTCTGAAAATGGGCGGCATCATTATCAATGACAATGAATCAAAAGAATCCCACCCCCTGCATTATCAGTGTCCTTTGCAGTGATTCTGTCATTGGCAGGACTTGGTTGTATCTGGATTATGGTTGCCCCCCCTCCTGACTCATGCTGCTGTTTGTTGATAATCTATTGCCCTAATAATCATGTAGATGACATCAGTTTAGGACACCAGCCAATCAGTTGAGTTCACCAAGGTTCTCGGCTACTTGGACTGTTTACTTGTCATAGTATGCTCAGTATTAATATACTTGAAATCCATTCTAATATCTCTACCATGTACAATTACTGATCATTTGCAATATGCACGTTATGTCATGTTGAAGGTAGTGTTGTAAATGCGTGCCTTTGTGCATGTCTTCCAAACTACTTTATTAGCCACCCATAATCCAGGGGACAGAGAAAATTACTTTATACTAAAATAATCTGAATTAAGATAGCTAGATGATCAGGTCATTAAGTTCAGCTAGCAGCAGTATCTATCACCTATTGGGATCATATTGTCATTACCTTTATATGACACTTTCAGCATAACATGAGGCTATCAATATTCTATAGACTAAAAGGTCCTTTTCATACTTGTATGTCCATTGGCTACAAAAGAAATCAGTGTTTAATGTGGCAAGGATACTAGTTTCTAATCAACAAATGTGAACTATTACACTGGCAAAAAGGACTGGTCATCTTTATTTCTCCAAAACGGAAAGGAGAACATTCTACAGGATTGGTGCCTCAGAAATGTCCACAGAAGTGAATCATTCGACTCCTCAAAAGTTATAATATAACATTGCGAAAATGGCAATACGATGTGACTAGCCATTGACCTTTTTTGCTTGCATCTGGATTGGGTCACATCTGGAAAAGCCAAAAGGGGTAGCTTTAGCCCACATTACAAACTGTTAAAAATTGTGTCGGTCCTGCAATAGCATAGTCATCTGGTGTGAATCATTATGTCACAGTATTGCACTGCATGGTCCTGTGCTGTATTTGTAAAATAGTACGAGGGCATCAAATGGGACCAGGTGCCCAGTATGGTTTCAAACACTATTCTCATGATTTTTTCCAAGATAAAATGCATCTGTTAAACTCAAACAAAGAACAGATTTAAGTCCGACTTCTTCCATGACGTCTGCAATCACCATATATAAACATCACCGAGCCATTGTGGAAAGATTTCAACTTCTTTCATTCTTCAAAGAACTGGAGGCTTTTCTTTTTCACGGCAAGTGAAATCCTTCATGCACTCTTTTTCAGGGCTGGTTTGACAGCTGACATCTGTTTGTGCAGCAAAATGTCCTCCTCTTTACTACCCATTTAATATTCATATTGTTAGGGCTGTTGACCACCTGTTCGTATTTTTAGTGGCTGAGTGTAACACACAGTCCAGTTTGCTGTAATATAAAAATGCTCACATGAGGCTTAAAGAAGTTACCTGCTCCCTATATTGACAGCATTCTTAAGACAAAACTGTGCATATTTAATTTACTTTTTATGTCACTTTAATATATTACCCAAAACATATATTTTCTATTTGTCTTATTGCCAATTAGTTATGAAGAATTTAGATATATGATCCTCTATCAAGCTTCTGAATTCTTCCTTTCTCAGCCTCCTAGTCATCTCTTGCTGGTTAATAGCAACCAATAGCAGCGAGCAGGTTTGCTGTTGTGTCAACAGCCATGCGGCAGATCTACCGCTGCCCCAACCTTGAGTGAAATTGAAATTGCTGGGCTGCAAGCTGTTGTTGTTACCCCCGCCCCTCCCTTTTGTCTCATATACTTGGTAACCAGAAGTGTTTGAGACTAAAGGGAATGTTTACAACATATAGGAAGGCTTCATTTAACAATCATATCAGCGAGGAAGTACATTAAATAGCATTAAATTAGAAAATCCTAGATGACAGATGTTTCTACTTTAGCTTAATGAACTTACAAGTAGAAGAGTTAATTCCTATCGTTGTATTAATATGTAATCTATTTCCTAGTAGAGGCCAGCTCAGCATTATTTCCCACTTTACTAGACAGCTTGCTAGTGGCCCAGCTCTTAAGCTCCTGTCTTGTAGCGCTGCAGACTGTGGCCAACTTTAGCTGGGTCTTAACTGAATTTAATAATTCCCCCGTGACTCAGACTGACACAGCTCCACAGCTGCATCTGGTGAAGTAAGCTCCCTGTGCCATCAGGTGTGTGTTGATGAATGGATCCCAGCAGGCAGGTGGGACCAGCTGTGAAAAACTTGCCATCAGGATTATATCCAGCCCTATTAACCCTCTGTGTTTTCTAAGTCTTCTGAGACACAGCTGGGTGGGTTGGTGAGTGGATGAAAAAGCAATAATGGTTTGCTTTTTCCATGTGAACGTGAAGCGTCCCCAGATAAATGTACTGTTATAGTGTCTGTACATTGGGTGAAGTGTGGTTTATGACCTCAGTTACATAATGCAAGACACTGTCTTGTTAAGTAAATGGTGACGCACTTTATATAATTAAAATGTCCAGTCTAGTGTATGGCACCAAGTCACACAGTTTTATCAGATTCCTAAAGAGGTAGTTGCACTCTCTTTCACCCTCTGTACTCCACATGTGCTTGCGCTACCTCGGTGTCACTAATGTGGGTTTTTTCCTCTTGTTTCAGCAGAGCTCTAACAGGAAGGCGAGCAATAATGTTCCTCCCACCACTCAGCTGCTAAAGGGGAAGCAGCCAGGTTCCCAGACACCTGTCAAAAAGGACAAGAGGCAGAGCTCCTCTCGTTTCAGCTTGAGCAACAACAGGGAGCTGCAGAAACTGCCTGCTTTCAAAGGTATTTACTGGTACAATCACTAAATCCTGTCATCCAATCACATAATTAACCAACTACCCAGTGCTCTAGGTTTTGGAGTTGTTTGACGTACACACATACAAGAGCATTTAATACTGTTTCCAGGCTGGAAGATTTTGCACTTGGTTGTGGAGTTGTTGACAATTTGCCTTTTTGTGGGCAAAAATAATGAGTTTAAAATGTTTTTCAAGCCTGAATACAATACTTGAGAAATCACCCAGAAGCCATACATAGAGCAGAATTTTCCTTAAGGCAGGTTGGGTAAGAAATCCCTGTAATCTTGACAGATAAGTGTAGGCCTCGCAGACGTGCATACTTACAAGCACACACTCCGTTATTTTCTTTCCACGCTGAAACATCCATGAACATCCCCTGCTGCATCACCCTCATTGTAATACCAAGCTGAGCATGACATTACGCAATACATGGAAACAAACAGAGGACGTACATGGCATGGACTTTGCGCTGGATTTAACCCAAGCGTCTATATTTAGTGGTAATCCAGAGATAAAGCTTTAATTCCATGGTCCTTGTGTTTCAGGATGTTGCCAGTGACCAGCACTGTCTGCCAGGCATACTAGTATTCCTTCTCTCTTCCTCCCCTTGTGGAGGAGAAATTGGCAGATTTTTGTGGATGTATATATTGACATTTAATGTAATGTCTAAACTCAGTGCCAGCATAGCACCAGATGGAAAAGCAAAGAGTGGGCACTGCCGTTAGGCCGCTGGGCATACTATCTATGTACTGTCTGTGTGTGCATGCATGAATACACGCAACAATATTGTCCGCTGCCTTCTACCAGCACACTAATTATATAACCTGGCAATGTACTGAAAACAAAAGCCTATAAATCTATAGTAGGTTATAAAGTTTGCGTGCAAATAAACTTTTTTAAAGAAACATATTTTGCATATGCTAGTGGAAATAAGACTGACAGCAAGAGAGTGAGTTACTCTGTGGGAGGCAATAAATAGTCCTATGTCTGGGAATTATAGAAAACTCAGAAAATATGGAGGAAAAAACAATCCCTGGCAGTGGTGTCATCGAAAAAAAAGTTATAACCCTTTTAGTAGCAACGGAAATATCCCCTGATGACTATACATATTAATAAGCAAAATAAAGTTTGGACATTGGAGGTTTTGCCTGGCAGTTTAATAGAGGGAGAATTATACATCTCCCCTCAAAGACGGGTTTACAGTTAATACGGCAATGAAAAGTCTATGTAATTAAACTGAATTGTCGGGCTGTGTAATTAATCAAATTTCATTTACAATTACAGCTTCCAACGATAACACATAATCAACATAAAGATTATTGTGCCACATTCCATTTCGCAATGACGCTCTTGTTTTGTCTTGTGTTATAAATCCAGAGCACCCCTTCCCTTTACAGCTGTGCGCTTTTGCCCCGCTCGGCGGGTCAGGGACGGCTGCTCAGTGTGGGAGGATCCCTTCGTGGGAACTCTCGCCGGGCGTATTGGTGGTGCGCCACGACCAGCTCTAGGTCGGCTCAGAAAGGCCCGAAGTGACGGTGGCGCTTTATAGCACCCCTCGCCCGGACCTCACCGCTTAGTGCTCGCTGTGCCCTCTCTCCCTGCGGGGAGGGACGTAGCTCCCTGCTCCCGGCGCGACTGTCTAACGGGACAGAATGTCCTCAGTGCAGCGATGATTATTTTTGCTGTGTCATCACCATTCATAACTATACAACCAATGTGTTTATGATTAAATTGTTTCCTAGAACACAATTTTCTTCATATATCTAGCCTCTTAATTTTGCTCTCAAAGTGCACCAGATTGATTAATTTAACTTTAAAATGTAGGCTACAAAATCTTCTTTTTAAATGCATGATGTTTCCAAAGTCAGTGACTAATCGTGTTAAATAATCCTCATCTCAATATTGACCATAATAAAAATAATAATAATAATCGATTATGATATTTGCCGTAATCGAGCAGACCTATTGAATTGTTTTGAATTTAATCTCACTGTTTAATACGGTGAGCGAGTCTGTTGAGGAAAACACAGCATGTTGTTTGCAGTCTAACAGCGTTACTATATGTGAATTGGAAATGATTACATGAATGTCAGAACTTAAGATGCAACAACTCCCCATTTAGGGATGCACAATTAATCCAAATTTTATTGAAATCGCAATATGGCGGCCTTCTGCAATTTTCAAATCGCAGGAGGCGCAATATTTGTTAAGGGCGAATGTGGATCAAAATACCATCTTTAATTAAATATTGTGGTGCTGTAGAGATGTCCTGACCTACACATCATATTCTACAGACTTGAGAAAACATCTTTGTTTGGTACAGATCCCTGCAAAAATCACAACATAATAATTTTAATGTTTTTCAATGAAAATTAGACTAATGATGTAAAAATTATCATTCCCTCAAATATTGCAAATCATATCGCAATTTCAATATCAGTCAAAATAATCGCTATAATAATAATTTTTCTAAATCGTGCAGCCCTATCCCTATTTAAAGAGAGGAGTTGTCCTATGAGTTATAGACCTAAGATACCACCTGAGAAAACTGACTTTTCTCAAGACATACTTTGGTGTTAGCCACTAAAATAAAGGCCTTGATATATTATTTATTCCTCAGAAAAGAGTGCCTTTGTTTTATTTTTCCTCCTCACTCTTAAAGTCAGAATACCCTACTTGCAGTGAGCACATCGCTACAACACACTAAAGCAAAGGCAGCATTCCTCTCCAGAGAGAATTTACAAATGTTATTTCTCTCTTTGGGAGACTTGGCTAATAGTACAAAGTGGAGTTACTATCTGTGACTAAAGGCAACAGCTTCTTTTGTGTTATTGTGTGCCATTTGTTTCAGTCTTTTGTGTGAGATTAGAATTAATGGACACACAATGGAGTTGATTTCTACCATAAAATATTCCTGTATCTTTATCTTGTTTTTTTCCATTACCCTTGTGCTGTGTCAAGAAACCATTAAGCATAACTTAATTTCTGATAAAGGCTGCTCTCTTCCCACACCCCAGTGGGAGCTTTGATAACATTCTGCAAAACATTATCCCACAGTGGCCCGGTAGATGTTATCACTTAGTCCTGTCCAAACAGGCTCCTCGCTCGGCCTGTTTTCATTCCAAGCATGTTCACCACCTCCTGATGGAAACACATGTCCGAGAGCCTGTCCTGCAGAGCCACAAGGTTGAGGAGAGACTGGAAACCCTGACCAGCAGGCTTTTCCCATGAACTCGCCTCAAACCCAAGACTGTTTGTTGTGACTCTAAAGTACATTTTAGCCAGCATTTGCGTTCAATAGCGAAGCAGTTTAAAAATGTTTCCTGTTGAAGACATGTTATGGTGAGCTTATTTTATAAGGCCCAAAAAAAATCAAGAAATGTGTTTTGGATTAATGCCTTTCCTGCAGCTTGTAAACAGGAGATACATGCTTTCAATGTGCCTGTTTATTTCTCTCGTTTCAAGTGTAATCATACTTGCCAAAAAGCACAGAACAACAACAGTTGCTGCCTCTGTATGTGTTCTCTTTTACAGCAGGCGCTTTCCTGTGTGAAGCATCTGTCTCGTAGGGTTTGTCGCCATCTGCTGGTTAGTCAGATATTTGAGTTGCTATCATGTAACTGGAACAAACACTTCAATTGTCAGGATGTAATATAACCTACCCCTGATTGCTCAGCCATGCAAAACAAACAAAACCACTGAATCTAATCAATGAATTTTAGTGGTTTTGCAGATAAAGACACATTGTTTGTTAAAGTTTAACATGCCAAGCAACATAAGTTATATGATAGGGAACAAATTATGTTTTAGTGCAATGGTATATTTACTTTTAAGTCTTTGTGTAAACTAGAATAATTGTTTAATCCATGTACTGGGTATATAATATTGTGCATCTAGTTTGCAAATCTCCTCCTTTTTATTAATGTTTTTGAATATTATGAAGAGGACACAGTAAGGATTATTTTTCTAGGATTGTTTTAAGATTACTCGGTGTAATTTGAAAAGTACAGACAGAGTACTTTAGTATAGGAAGATGAGGCTGTCGCTTGTTATAGCATAAGTGATGGGAATGTGACACATTTCCTGTATTCTACCAAAATATGCAGCTGTCTTCAGCCGTTGACCTATTCCAGACATGTTCCAAGGAAAGAGAGACATGAAAACATAGTTTCTAAAGTAGTTTTCATCTGAAGGAATACTGAAGGAAGCAATCCCCATGTAACATCAGTTACTACAGGAGTTACATCACGTACTATTGAAACAGTGTCTGCAATATTGGTTGCTTTAGACCATGATTGTACTATAGTGTTCGCTTATGTGTCACCTACACGTGTTAGTCAATGTTAAGCAGAGTTATGTTAATCCCTTCTTCGTAAAGTTCTCTGTATGTGTTTTTATTTTAAACAATATTATCTTGTTTTGTTTTTAACAGCCAGGTTAAAATGTGGAAACTTTTTTTAACATTGTGGGCAGATACTTAAAAGCAGGATGCAAAAGGGCAAGGCAGGTTTGAGGGAATGGTTTCCTTTACCGCTCCTGCAGGTGGTATAGGAAAAGACTCCCACACCTCATGAGAGAGACTTCCTTTTTCAAACATCTCACATGAAAAAACAAAAAAACATAACTCACTAGTTGTGATCAGCTGTTGAAGCTCTAAATGGTTTGGCAAATGAAATAATATTTAATCGAAAAGCGTCTCCTCTCCCATGCAAACACATTATCTGCTTGACCTACCGGGGAAAGTACAGTACGTTACCGAGCCATTATACAACTGTCAGTTTAAAATTGCTGAGATCAATAGCATCACACCCAATCTGACATCATAGCATCCTAACAATTTTTTGTCTAATGTCGAGTTTATAATGGAATTTGCAAACAATAGTTTTGTGAGCAATATTTATCACTATGGGTCTGTATAGTTAGATGGTCTGTAATCCACAACAGGCTGCAATATTTTAAAACTGTAATTCATATTTCACAGAAAGACAGGCAGATTTAATTTACACATACATACAGACAGGCAAACCCAGTCGCCGTCAAATACAGCCAACAAAGTAAATGCTCAACATTTGGATATGATTATGATATAATGTTCCTCAGTTGTGTAACACAGTTTTAGTGGCAGAATTTATGGTGATTTCTATTGAGTGTATTCATCTTCGTCATCCGCCCACAGGTGTTCCCACTTAGCACTGTACAACATTATGATTGCCTGTGTCCCAAAATAATACCGTCTAAATCTGAGCTGTTCCTCCCTTCATATTTTATTCAGTCTTTTTGTGAAAGTAATACAGAGCAGCCATAATGAACACGACCTCTCTAATTGAGTGGGTGAGAATTGATCTAGGATACTGACAGAGCTGTGTTTCTATCATTGGAAGCTGCTTACGGGGAACGTTTAAGTTCAGCTACTGTTCAGCTGTGTCGATAGGTCTGTTTCTCCAAAATAGATTTGAGCCTTGAGGGTTTATTACAGAGAACCGTGACATTGGAGATCAGCAGATCTGTAAATGAACCACTCAACTGTGGCTGACCTGCTGCTATCAATGATGGATTTAGAACACGCTCTCCATCCCATCCAGGACCAGACCCATGATGCCTCACAAGTTCACTCTCTTGCCACTGCCATGAATAGCACAGACACAGCTCAAGCTCAAGCTCAAGCTCATGAATGCATGTGCCAAATGAGCGTTCGGTGTGTGTTTGTAACAAGTGGGCGTGTTTAGCGTTGTCTTGGTCAGAACAACAGATCTTCTGATGGGAGGTTGCCTCATGACTAGGGAACAGAATGGCAAGAAAGAGCCCTTTATACACTCAGACTAGACCCTGCTGCTGAAATACCCCGCTATTGTATATATTAGAAACAGCTAGACTATATGTTAGAGGTCTGTAGCACTGCTAAATTGTGTTTGGAGACTAGATCATTATGCCGGGGATGTATTCATTCCCATTTCCTTACAATGTAGCATAGTTTAAAACATTCAAGGTTTCTGACATTGCCCACGAACATAGATGGCTGAGATTACGGTTTCTAGCCAGTGTAGCAAAAGTAAACGTCAGTCAAACCAAAATTCTGGGAAAGTTTAAATATGGAGAAAAATCATCAACAAATCAATGATCCTGGGTTATAGCAGAAGCTTGCTATCAAATTAAATAGCATGGAAGTTTTCCTTGCAAGCACTAGCCACCCTATACATAATGTTTTGTCAAATCAGCTGTTAACTGAACACTCAGAGCTCATTCATTTTTACTTTACCTGAACTTTAATTGAAAGTGCTGCACAAAATACATAAGTGACAACTCGTGTCAGGATCATCCAGTTGTACGAAATTAAGTTGCGACTGTAACAATCTTTGAGAAAGAAGAAACTTTTATATCCAGCACTCGGCAGTCAAACACACGATAACACTAAAACAACACTGCTCAGCAGGAGATGGGAACCTATAGTAGCAGGCGCAAACAGACCATAGACCATCCGGTGCTCTAGCCTAATATGACATACCGGCAATGAACCACCCCAACACCTCTCCAAAGCAGAAGTACAGACGCACAGGGAGGAGCTGCAACACACTATTATGTGTTAAAACCGCATGTGCTCTCTGAAAACACAGGATATAATGCATTTTTGCACACTGTAGACATAGTGGGTCTTTGACCTAAAAACACTCTGCTTTGATTTTAAAACTGTAAAAGTTCCCCAACTATATTTACGTAAAGTGTATTTTTTTTTTTATCTAAACCAAAGTTTACAGCTACATCAGCAAAAGAAACATTATTAGCTACAAATAATGATTTAGTAGAATACTTTTTTGGCATGTAAAAACACAGATATGAATTAGACTTTCTACATGTAACAAAGTATAACTTGACTTCATTTGTCCTGGCATATTACACAGAAATAGTAAAAGGAGAAAAACCGAGCATACATGTTTATTCATTCATTTGCAACCTTCTATAATCTTGACTTAATCATTCATCTTAATCATTGACAATCCAAGAGGAGTAAAAAGTAATGCTCAAACCAATTTTAAGTATGTAAATGTCTTTAGACAAGTACATTGTGATACCTTGTACTTCACCAAAGGGAAATACACTAAGGTTAGTGTGCTATACACAAGCTTTACATTTTAAATAGGACAGGAAATTACTTTATTCTTGGTAGTTTCTCACATGCTATTTTTCATTGAATGCCTTTTTCAAAATGATGAAACATTACCAAATTACAAATTTGATATAATGAATAATATATGTTGTCCTACTCAAAAATGCAAAGAACACCCCCTGCATTGTGTTGTTTTGCAGGATGTTCGTCAAATCAATCATCATGTTTATATGCGCGCTACAATCCTCGCAGCATGATGGCACACACAGACAGTACACATGGGGATTGCTGCTGATAGCATATGTCATGATAGTGCAATGGGTTCATGCACACTATGACTCAACCTTTCTACCTAATAGGGTGCCATGGTTACAGGATTATATCATTACAGGTCTGATATAGAGAAGAATGTTTGTGTATGTGAAAGGCTTGTTTAATTGCACTTAGTATTGTGAGAAAGATTTCACTGTCTGCGTCTACTGTAGATTTGCCCTTTCCCTGCACAGCTTTACAGTGCAGGGTTTTTGTCCCCGGAGCTGCTGAGACAGACAGAGTGCTGCTCTCTGCTTATGCACATCCTGTGTTGCTCGCATTGAGACTTCCTGCCTTCCTGTTTCTCTGTCACATACACCTGGGCTCAGGCTGTGCTCCTGGAGAGCCATCTGTCATGCAAAACCTCACACATGCACACAAAGACGGCACATGCATAAAGAGGGGCTTAATATCTGACAAACAGTGTTAGACAGTCTTTTGTCTTATAGTTGATGTTACATCTTGTAGCTGTTATATATGGAAAGAAATCATGCCTAAACTTGCCCTGTGGCATGCATGCTTAACGCTTGTTGTTTCCTGTTTTATTTTCAGTGTTTTGAGCTTTTTGGCATTGGACTTATTGTAATTTGTTATGTCAGTTGCGGTTTGTTGGTGGGAGTTAGGCTGTGAATGAGAAATGAGTCATTTAACCCCTCCTCTGACTCTTACAAAACAGCCTACATGTTGGATAGGAATGTGTATTTCCTGGCCTTATTCTTGTATTTCAATAACAAAATGGGCTAAACTGATGGCAGATCTGCAGTTTGCGCTTTAAAACTCTTGACAGATGTAGCTGCCCTCGCTCCAATCACAGTAACAGTCCCACCCCTTCCCCCTCAGTCCACCAGCCAATCCCTTCCCTCATGTTTATTTATACTGACAGCCAGCCCATGTGATTGCAGCCAGCCAACCGGACAGCTGCAGTGGGGGATGACATCACTAACTAGCTGGTTCCCTCCAGCAGCAGGGGAGCTTCATTTTCTGCTCCGAGTGTTCGTGCTAAAATGGAGGCTGGCTCCTCGCCTTAGCCCGGGCTGCCCTCCTCTCCCCTGTCTCCTGCCTCCGCTCACTGATGTTGGCATGCACTAGAACCGCCAGTGGGATGGTTCTGGATGCACCGAGCTCCAATGGGCCTTTCCAGCCTGTGGCCCTCATGCATTTTAGAGGTGAGAATAGGAAATCTGCTGTTCTGTGTTTGTGTGTTTCAAGGGGAGATGGAGCAGAATGTTTTAGCAGCTGCTAATTTGGATTTTGTAGAAGAAAATAATTGTGTCAGATGACTTTTTTAAAAGTTGCTGCAAGAGATTAAGAGCCTTTATCCCCTTGTTGTTGGTGGCACGAGTGTTTTTGGAAGAGGAAGCGGGGGATTGTGTTTGTATGTCAATGAGGAAGGTGTTTTGCCAAGACATTGCATAGCTTAGCTCGAGTCAGGGAGGGAGGGCGAGAGAGTGAGAAGGAGTGCTAGTTTAGCAGTCTCCCATCCCCCATCAAGACTGCTGATGTCACAGGAAGTGAGGTCAAAACTTGTTATCAGCGTGTGCGTCTGTATTGTATTGTGTATGAGTATCTGGTGTCGGCTGAAACACGTGCAAGTTGAAATGCTCTGCTTGTTGTTGCTGAATCCCTAGTGGGATTCTGAGTTGCTGTCTAACCAGACAAGCGTGAATCTGGGACTTACAGCCAGTGTTGATCATGGAAAATAGAAACTGACTCTAGGTCAAAGTTAAGAGATACTGTGGATACGTTTTTTTTTAGTTTAACAAATTCAAGGCAAATGTTTGTTCATATATTATTTTCTTAGCAATCAGCCTTTCTCCACAAAATGTGACCGTGTACATTTCACATGCAAACTATCAATGCACACACCCATCGGCGAGATGTTATTAGTGTAATGTTGTAACTTGCATCGGTGTTAAAGGAACAAATGTGTTACATTTTGGGTGATCTATTTGCAGAAATTAAATATAATATTCATAACCATCTTTTCATTAGTGTATGATCACCTGAACGGACAAACCAAACACTGGCTCTAGCGAGAGACTTTAGTGTTTTTATGTTACCTGAAGGCCACCGTAGTTCTCAGACACGCTTGTGAAACTGCGGTAACATGAGCTGCAGAGTGCAAAACTGCGGTATCGTCAGCCGCCGTCTGACTTCCGTTGCTCCTATGCCTAGTTCACACTACACTTTAGCCCTGATTTTCCGCTCCCCGATTTAAGAACCAGATCAAATACAAATTGGCGCTGGCTCGCCGCTTGCGTCATGTGTGAACTGTTCAAAGACGCCAGCCGCGAGGCTCCCCGATGCCTCGCCGACACATTCCAGATATCTAGCATGCTAAATATCTGGACCTGTCGGGGACTCCGGCCATGAGCTACAACCAATGAGAACGCAAGACCCAGTTGAGGGGAAACCTGGGGGAGGAGGGGTCACCTGTAACAATAGGAACTTACTGTATGTGTTGCATTTGCAACACGAGGCGAAGTTGTTGTTGCACCTAGAGGAATAAATAGTAAAGAACAGGATCATTTTGGCTATTTTGTGAACACGTGCCAACAACAACATCAACAATGTGTCTTGCGTATGGTATCACGTCATTTACCGTGTATTTCTCGCGTGTTTTCGTGACAAAATGTAGTTTCGAGACCTCATCAGGGATTCCTCCCGGTGAAAGATCTTCTAGTGTGTGACCTCCTGTCGCCGGTGAGTCATGTAGTGCGAAAACCACACAGACTTGAAGACTCCCGATTACAAGACAATGAGTTGTGTAGTATGAACAGTGCTGAGATCTGATGACTTTGAAAGTCGTGTAGTGTGAACTTAGCATTAAGTAGTGTTATTATGATAAGGCGTTACCAGGGTTTTGCACTCGCCGACTCACGTTACCGCAGTCTTGGAAAGGGACGAGTGAGCGGAGGGGTACTCAGTTGGTTGCGATCTGCAACCTCACCACTAGATACCACCAAATCCTACACACTACCTTTTTCAATGGCCTCAAGATGTGTAAAAGGAAGATAATTGTAGACACATAATAGCCACATGCTTCTGCATTGGTTGGTCTATGTCTGCATTGACATAGAATATGTGCAACATATTTGCGACTGGTAGTTTACTAATCGGTTCATTAAATATTCACATATTCAGTCGACATTGTGGGATTTGAGATATGTACTTGAGAGCAATTTGTGTCCATGCCTGGTTTCCTGTGAGCACGCTGGGGCCTTTAGATGAGTAAAGGTTAGTTGCCCATCCATGCAGAGAGACCCGTGTGTGAAGTCTGCAGCTGCACAGCATGTCTCTTAATATTTTAGGCCTGTTCAGAAACCCTAGTGCTGTTGTGTAACAGGAGCTGCTGGACCTCTTGGCACTCAGGGGTTGATGAGATGAGGTGGTTATAGGTGGACCCATGTTCCAGCTCGTTAGTAACAGGCACCGACCTTTCAGGTACTGATGAATTAAACCTAAAATCACTTGTTAAACTCTAATCACGAGCAGATGGTCCACATTAAACTTAACGACTTCTAAAACACGTAGCTGCCAAGGTGATGATTTAGGGGTGTCCTAGTTAAAGGGCCACTTTTGCATAGATTTTTATGTTTTGTTCTTGTATTTAGATCAATATGAAGAGATTTGTTTGCACTTTGACATTAATTTCATGTCTTTTCCTGTTCAGTGTCAAAGATGTACTGTATGTTTTTTTAGGTATTGTATCTGCGGGGGAGTTGTACAGTAACAGGCACAAAAAGTGGTTGCAAGTTTCCCCCAGAAAAGTTATATTAGTGGCAGCAGCGTCACAGTTTAAAATTGCGGCTTGTTGGAAAGGAAGCCAGGACAAAAGAATATACTGTAGCTGTGCCTTACATAAACACAGTGTTGAAACATAAAACAGATCTGGGGTTCTCCATGGATGTGGTAGCCAAAGCTCGGGGGTGAAGCAAATTGCCAGCTGTTTGACCTTTTTGATGCGGTCGATTAGATCCTGTTTGTGGCCAGTAGTTTGGAATAGAGGGAATGAAGTATGATGTTACAGCAAAGCCACTTACAGACTTGTCACTATTCTACACTGTGTCTGAATATAGACTTAAAAATGTTTTGTAAGGAGTTGGCTGGACTACTTGTTCCAAGGCACCGTGCAGCACAAGCAAGCCATAAAGGCTCAAAAAAACAAGTTACATGACGCCTCGTCCACTATGTCAGGAAACCCGAGTTGTAAATGTGTTTTTTCCGAGTGCTCTGTTTGGGGAGAAATACATTTAACACAGAAGCAATTTGGTTCAAGAAATCATTAAATAGGCTACATATACAGGAAATAAAACATGGCATTTACAGGTAACACAGAGGTAAAGACATTTTGTGCTGTGCGTTGAATACCAGCTGTGCCACTGTGACTCAGAAGTGTGGAGGTGTAGGGAAAGTCTGTCTGTTGGTGCTGTTAGTCCCAGGTTCAGGTTCTAGCCTGTGTGGGAGTGTGCACTACCTACAGTACTGTATCTCTTAGACTTATTTCACAAGTGCCAAGAAATTCAATTTAAGTATTAATTAAGTATCAACTCTTGTGTTTGAACCATTGCCACGGTATATAGTGCTCCAGGGATGACATATTTTTGTAGGCTAACCAGGAAGTTAAAATAGAAAACAGCAGCGAGCACGTCTCCAAATCTTGAACAGTATCGGGTGCCAGGTAGTAGTAAGAAAAGAAGAAACAAATCACCGGCACTCACAGATAAAGAGTCTTTTTAGCCGTCACTAAGCTGATCACTTAAAGATGAAAAGCGTTTGTTTGTTTGCCCAGAATAAACTAAAAAAAAGTCTTTATCTGTGAGTGCTGGGGATTTTTTTCTCCTAACCAGGAAGTTAGCATCGGCCTGGTTCCCTCGACAAAATGCTAATGGGATTTTTCCATTTGGATTATTGCAGAGAATAAGCTCTGTGGCTAACACATGTTTATGATACTTACATGTTTTGTTCAGCAAGATAATCTCCACAAATGAACACACCCTTTATGATTTTTTGAAGTGTAAATCCAATCGGCAGAAGTAAAAAGCTAACGTTAGGCTATAAACGAACATCACGGACGCATGAGCGTGAAATAAACAACAAGACTGTAAAGGCAGATGTTTAGTAGTCTCATTTAGCCACTTGTTAGCAACCGCCTTTTTTTAAGACACTTTAAGGCTTCAAAATTCAGGAGTGGGATATTTACTGACGTATTTTATGTGGTAGAACAAAACGTTAAAATCTCTTAAGCTTATTAACCACAGACCTTATTTCAGGCATCTAACTACAAACCCATTCAAAAAACCCACTGACTTCCAGACGAGGCAACCGTAAATGCTAAAATGCTAACTCATTTCTATTGGCTGCTACTTTGTACAAATGATGGATACAAAATGTTGCTTGGAAAGAATGTCAACAAGACCAAAGCTGTTTAGAGGAATGTGCATACATAAGCAAGTCATATGAGTGTATGTGATTTTTATTTTTATGTCAATTATGTATCTGTTATGTGGCTATACAAAATTGGTATTTGCTTTGTAGGTAAAAATAATTAGTATGGAGCTTTTAATTTTTGGTGTTATTGGTGTAAACACATGTATGTTCTGGTGTTAGTTGTAGTTAATTGGGGTGGGGTGGTGCGCGCTTTCAATTAGCATAACTTTGTAGCATTTTTTTTGCTACAGAAAATCTGAATTACCCGAATCAACCACTCCTCTGTAATCTGAGTTTCCCCTTAATGTGCCATCTCTTTTGATAAGCTTAAACTGCAAAAATGTTTTCTTAAATCTGACATTACTTGTTTTTACGATCTGATGTTGGCTCTGTATGTGATGTGAGGTTACAGTAGTTTGACTTCTGGCATCCACAAGCTAATCCGTGTCAGTACGGGTTTCTGTATAAATTGAATATTACTATCTTCATCTGTCATACATATATGTTGTTTATGACACAACCAACCTGATTTTGTTTGTTTGAGGTTGAATAATAAGGGCAGTTGCTTAATTACCTTTCGTTATTATTAGATGAATTTTTGTAGTTACGTGTGCTTTTGTGGTTTGATTTTAGGATGTGTCCTTTGGGAATCACTTGTCACAATGATATTAGCTTTTAGGCTCTACCTTTTGCATGCCAAACCACATTCCTGTTATGTTTAAATCTTTTTTGCTTAATGACACACAATTGTTTCTTAACAGTAACACCTCTGCATTTCTACCTTTTTATGAAGTGTTGTAGAAAGTGTTGACTGATTGGTGTTGGGTCTCATCTGGCATTATCCACGTTTTACGAGGTCAGTTTGGCTGACACGTCTCTTGGCCGCAGCTGATGGGCTCAACAAATCAGCAGCATATGATGCCATTGTAACAGCAGCAGCCTGCATGCATCTTTGATTACCAGCGGTCCAAAGTCCCATCTCTGCCTGTGGTCACCATGGTGACGTACAGTACACATGCAGATTGTTAATGGGGAGACGAGACCGGCTTATAAATCACAGTCTGTGACGAACGAAACTAATGCTGCCCTATGGGTAGTTTTTATGAGGTGGCATCTTGTTTTAAGTCACTAATCCCCAAGTTGGATGAAAATGAATGGGCACCATTGCACTTCTTCTTTGGTTTCAGGGCACTTTTTGTGGATTGGGAACCTGACCAACTGAGGCTGAATGGCTGAGGCTGAATGGCTGTCTTTCTATTGTCGTTTCTTATAGGCTGCTATTGACATTTTATCAATTTGGAAGCAAAATAGTTATTCCCTCAGTGAAAGCGGCATGCCCCAATGCAGTATGTACGTCATGACAGAGTTTATATTATTACTGCTTTCTCAGTCCAATACATAGACTGATTATAGTAATGGTGTGTCCTATCTGGTCTTCCCAAAAAGCCACAAGTCAGTAACATTTGATTCAGAACTGTGCTGCCTGTACTGACGTACATAATGGCTATTTCCAAATCCCTACCATGGTTTCCTGTATTTTTAGCATTGTTCTAAAGGTCTTTTACTTGTTTATAAAGCACTACAGGGCCTTATTCCTTCTGCGTCTGAAACATTTTTGGTATACGAGTTGGGAAAGCCCTTCAGGTCCTCCGGGAGCAGACTTGTAACGGCTCCAAAGTGCAGAACAGAAATCCTTGGTGATTCTGCATCTAGCTCCTGTGCTCCTAGCTTTCTGGCACAACACCAGAGGGGTTTGCTGAAAGTCTTGATGCATTTTAACAAGAGCTCAAAACGTACCTCTGTGGAGTTATTATTTGAGTTATTCTCTTATTTTATAATAATGTTGATTGCATATTATTTTGAGTAAGAGTGTTTTGTGTGATTTGTGATGAAAATTGATTTTGCTTGAGGCAGCTGTTGTACGGTGATAACGCACTGCACGCTGGCAGAATAGAGACTGGCTCATTGGCAGTGAGTGTGCAGTCGCTACAAAAAACGTGTAATGATTTTTAAATGGCGAGTTAATGATTATACACAGACAGGTGTGGCTTAATATACCTGGAGGCAGATTAAGAGCCTCTGCATCACTGATGTAGTGATTGACAGTCTTTAAAAGGCTTCATTATTGATTTATGAAGTATTTAAATGATGTCTCTACCACATGAAATCCACAGTAGCAAAATACACCTGCACTGAACCTGAATAAGTCTTGAAGCTTTGGTACAGATGATCATTGACTGTGACAGAAAGGATGGAGGGGAGACAACAGACACGCATCATGCTTGTGTTTTCCTAAATATTAAACTTCTAACAACTTTTTTTGGCCACTGATTGTGACAACCCCAATAGTGTGAGGGACAATTTGTCAGATACAGTGTTAATATCTGGAATGAATGATAAGTTGTAGGGATGGGAATCACCAGAGGCCCCAGGATACAATATTATCACGATACTTAAGTCATGATATGTTGAGTATTGTGATAAGATATATTGCAATTTATTACCATTTCTCAACTGCAAATTATGCAGTTTGTCGACATGGGTTTTATCTAATAAGATAGTTTTCTCTCTGTTCATCTCAGAGTTTTCATTCACATATCTTCAGGTGAGGGTTCAAGGGACCCCCTGATAATGGCCATGCTAGTTATTCCTCGCCAAAATTTTGCGTAACTTTGGAGCGTTATTTAAGAAGAAGAAGCTTTTGACTGAGCCTGCTACAACCTTTGAAAGACAGAATAGCAGCCGGGCCGTCAGATTAAGAGTCTAATAGTTTCTATAATTAAAGATTGAAACGTGACGTCCATGTATCAATACAATATCGTCACGCGAAATATTGCGATACTATGTTGAATCAATTTTATCCCCCACCCCTAATTAGTTGTCATCTTCTTATCTGTTGAAGGCAAAATCTTCACACACAATGTCAGATCTGTTAACTCCCATTTTCCTTCCATTTGTGTCTCGTAGATGTTCCCCCTGCAGAGCAGGAGAAGCTCTTCATCCAGAAGTTGCGGCAGTGCTGCGTCCTCTTCGATTTTGTCTCCGACCCACTGAGCGACCTGAAATGGAAGGAGGTGAAACGGGCGGCGATAAGCGAGATGGTGGAGTACATCACCCACAACAGGAACGTCATCACCGAACCCATCTACCCAGAGGTGGTCCACATGGTCAGTATTTATTTAAACAGACTTGGATTCGACAATGACATTCACATCAAGTCAACAGTCATAAATATTATTTTATTTTGAGCTATCAAACATAAAGGTTCCTGTATACAAGGCAAAGCAGTTGCTTACGTTGCACGCCCGACAAAGAATGTGGTATTTTCATTTCCTTCACAATGTGGCCTCTTTTGTTCTGCTACAGGATGGATGTTGTTTTTAAGCTACTGTTGCAGGTTTGCGACTCTCAGATGAGTCAAAGTTACAGTAAATGTGTAACTGCTACTGTTTTACAAGATGTTTTAAAATTGTTCTAACTGAAATCTTTCGGGCAGATGTGAGATTCAATATTGCAATTATTTTTAGATTTCCGGTTGCATTTTATATTTGGACATTGAAGAACAGTTGATTATTATTTTCAGTTGTATTTTATATTACATATAAGATCTTTAATAAGAGAGGCAGTGTGTTTTCAGAAAGCTTTATTTTTGTGAATAGTCACAATATGACTTATGTTCTTGGAGTCTTTTAGGAGGGTAAAGCAACAGGTTGCCTTCTTTCAACTTGTTCCTGTTATTCATTAAGAACATGAATCACATCATCTCCGTTTCCCACAAATGAAGGCGTCTTTTTATTTTAAATTGGTAAATTTAATTTAAATACAGCCACAATCACCTACGATGGATAACATGGGCTTATCCTACAGTATCTATTGATGTTATTCTGCAGCAAGTGTACACTCATTACTAATAGGGATGTGATGGTGAGGAAATTTTCCCACCGGTGAATAAACTCGTGACAACACCGGTGTTACCGATTACACCGGACATTTTTCAAGAAAAGATGACGGTCTATATGTGTAACACGCTTGCTTTGATCTTTAACGTCGGGTTGCTGTGTGTCAGTCCAGCTTTCGTTGCAGGGCCGCAGGTTTCCAACCAGCTGTGACTGCTCCGTCCTCCTCACAGCGATGGCCTCATAATGTTATGGTTCCCTTATAGCATTGAGTTTAAATCTGAAATATTGCCAAATAGGCGCTTTTGCTTTCCGCTTCGCATCATCTTGTCTGTCAACTCAATATTTACTGACAGCTAGCGTTTTAGGATGGTTACTGCAGTCCAACTTTAAAACATTCGAGCCGTGGTCCGACCAGCAGTAGTCGGAATCACTTCACCGGCTGTGTGTCTCAAATACTCGCTGCCTCGATGACTCAGCAGCACATGGACCACAGAGAGATGCGCCGAGGCTTTTCAGGTCGGATAGAATCTAATATTATGTTATCTCTGTTGATCCAGACAGTTTGCTTGCTTCCATGGCTGCAGAAGGCTGTGTTTGCGTGCCAATTTGTTTCATATGTGGCAACTGGGTGTTGAAATGGGCAGTGGACGGGATCACACAGATTCAAACTAAAAACAGATGCTCTGTACCGGAATGGAAATTTCAAAGGAGAACATACTGGCTGTAGCATTGTTGTCAGAGAAACCAGTATTTCAATTCAGCATGTTTCCTTAATCTCTGATGACATATCATCGTCCATTCATGATTTATTACAGTAAATGTATCACATATTGGTCCCTTAAGTGTTCCTGACTCGCTGAGGTGAGATTTTCTTTCCTTGTCTGTAAAGCTCTATGATATATAACTGTGAATAAGGCTCAGCTGTACATCACTAAGTGCATGTGACCTTGAAGAACCATCTGACTCGGTTGAATGTAGCTTTTGCTTTCATATTCCATTAACATCTCTATAAGGATCTGCTATTTGTTAAGAACAGAGGTCTTTTCATGTTTTTCATTTCTGCACCATGGGAAGAGACTGAACTGTGGTTTCTACTGCCCTGGCAGCAATATTTACTTGTTTCAGAGTCAGTTAGTCTTTATTTTTTTGGCTCCTCGCTGAGTCATAGGAAACTCTCATGAGCATCACTGAACTCAGTTTGAACCATAAGATCGGTGTCACAATAACCCAACTTAACTTTTATCCTTAAAATCATCGGTAAGCCATTAATTTTGTTTCCCCTCAAGTGGTCACTTTGTGGTGTTTGTCTAAAGATGGCCAAGAAAGTTAACCCATATGAGGTCACTAAACCTAAATCTGCTCCATCCTCTGTTCATTCAGTTGGGTCTGTAGTCAGCGTGGCTGTCATTGAGCTCCTACTGTATATTTATTAGAATATGTGTTGCTCTGGGTCGTGGCATGGATGCGTTCGTGGTGCCCGGTTTGCTTTCCCAAGCCAAATTTAAAAGCCTTTGATTTTAATCAAAGCCCTGCCTCAATGCCACATGGTAAACTGCAGATGATCAAGGTGCAAATGAATCCCCGTCCTCCTTGTCGTGGCTTCATTTGATCTGCGCTGCAGAAAATGCAACAGAGCTTCCAAATCTGCATGAAAATATACTCTTATTCCTGACGGGCCCTCTTAAAGGCAAGCACTCTTTGAAGCCTACTGATGGCTTTCATCATCAAAGTATGGAGATTGACACGACAAACTCCTTTTCTAGCCATAAGGAGTGTATTCTTATGTTAAGGCTGTACACATGATTTCCTCCAACAGCCCTTGTTCTTTCAGGGCTGATGTTTGATGCCTCGGTGTTCAAGCTTTAGAACAATATTTTGGCAGACCTTTGGATGACGCGACAGTGGTTGTTCCATTAGTCCCATGCTCTGGGGGGAAGTAAGAGATGGTTTTTGCTGAGAACATAAACACGATGGTGGTGAGTGAGTGTGTTTTGACCTCTGGTCGACTGCACTCTGGAGGGACCGTCTAAGTGAGCTGTCTTGAAAGTGAGAATAGACTCAGAAGGAAAATAGATGGATGCTTCCCAGTTTGGGGAATTGTATCGCAAGTGAAACAGGCTGCTATCTCAGACAAGCACAAGAGGGAATATTCAACCTAGGGCTGCAACTCAAGATTATTTTCATTGTCAATTTAATTAGTTGATTATTTTCGCGATTAATCAGTTAGTTGTTTGGGCTATAAAATGTCAGAAAATGGTGAAAATGGTGTTTCCCAAAGCCCAAGATGACATCCTTAAATGTCTTGATTTGTTTACAACTCAAAGTTTATTATTAAGTTATTCAATTTACCGTCATAGAGAAGTTAGGAACCAGAAAATAATCACATTTAAGAAGCTGGAATCTGCGAATGTTGACTTTTCTTTCTTACAAAATTACTCAAACCGATTAATCAAAATTATCAAAATAGTTGATGATTAATTTAATAGTTGACAACCAATTGATTAATACTTGTAGCTCTTATTCAACTATCAATACATATTTTCATTCATTCTTTTTCATAAAGAAAATGCAATATTTTGAAGGCAGATTATGATTAATATCACACAAATTTAATTAGCAGTATTTCTATTGACTTGACAGTTTTGAGCAATAAGTGGAGTACTGGAAATATTTTTTGGGTTGAGTTACTTTTTTAGTGAGCAGCTAAGTTGTTTCTCTAAAGCAAAATTAAACCTGAAGATGAATCAGTTTACAATAGCTTCATAACATTGTACCAGTGTTTGCTTTAACATGTATTTTTACTGTGAACGGTGTATTAAAATAGCGAACATATCTCACTGTTTTACTTCATTTTGGCACGGCAAAGTTGTTGCAAAGAGGCTTGTTTTCCTCTTTACTTCTTAACAGTCAACTCCCCCGACAACCTTGTTTGCTGGTCAAATATTGTGGCCGATGGCTTTCTGAATTCCCCACGTCAGGTTCATTATTTCAGCTGTCAAGATGTGTTTTAGCAGCAAGCACTCAATCATCGGTAGTCAACGTGGTAGGTAGGCAGATCAGCCAGGCTTAACATCCAGAGCTAATGTTTACTAGGATTTGGCAATAGCAACTGTTATTTTCTCACTCTGTAAGCTAAATGCAGCATAAAAGGTAGGTCAATGCGCATTGTTGGGAAAAAGAGGTGTGTTTACTAAAACACACACTAATGATGCTCAGTCATCTGTTGTCCACTGCTTCCGGTGTGTGCATTCAGTTTCTGTAGAGACCGTGTCCTCCCCAGATATAATGTATCCACCAGCTCGGATGAAAAGCAGCAATTAAGACTTAAGTTTGACATGTTTTTCCTTCAGTGTTATTTGTTATTAATTTTTAAGTGAGTCGAGCATCTAGTGGAACGTAATTGTACTTCTAATTATTTAATTTGTCCCTGTTCATTTCTTTCATTGGCTTTAATTGTTGCTTGATATCAGACTAATGCTGGACTGAAAGACATGTCACAATCTGCATGTTAAATCACATTACATGTAGTCATGGGGCGGCTGGAGCTTAGTGGGTAGAGTGATTGTCCTTTAACTACAGGGTTGATGCGCTTTACAGCAGCAGACTGCTCCTAAGGATGGGTTAAAAGCAGAGATCAGATTTAATATATGGATACCAGAGTTTGAAGATAATTTGACAATTCCTGTTGTTGTCCAGTGATTCTTCTTTTTTTTGTTTATATTGTATTGTAAAATAAACTGATTGAATCTATAACAGATATCTGTGACACTAGTTGAAACATGATATCATGAATGTGTTGCCTGAGTTACATCGATTTTTTACAGTGGATTGTTGAGCTGACCTACTGTTCTGTTTTCCCCCCCCATAGTTTTCTGTGAATATGTTCAGGACGTTGCCGCCGTCCTCCAACCCCACGGGTGCCGAGTTTGACCCAGAGGAGGATGAGCCCACGCTGGAGGCTGCATGGCCACATCTACAGGTACACTGCAGCACACACACAAATACAAAGACACACCGTGAACTGATGTGAATAAATCTATACAGCTGTTACGTTCACGTCTTTTTAACCTCGGATCTTCTTTCCACAGCTCGTCTATGAATTCCTCCTACGGTTCTTAGAGTCGCCTGACTTTCAACCAAACATAGCCAAAAAGTATATTGACCAGAAGTTTGTAATGCAGGTGAGCACATAATGACACAAGTTTATGTGCACTGTTATAAATGTTTGAGAGCGTAATGGCATTGTCTGCATTATCATGATGCTTGAGTGTGTTTTTCCTTTCTCCTTTATAGATATTTGGTGCTCAGTTGAATTTCCTGTGTCTCAGTAGCCTTTGTTTTGTCCACAGCTCTTAGACCTGTTTGACAGTGAAGACCCCAGGGAAAGAGATTTTTTAAAGACGACCCTTCATCGCATCTACGGCAAGTTCCTGGGCCTGCGAGCGTACATTAGGAAACACATTAATAACATATTTTATAGGTGAGTGAGTCATTGAGCTAAGCACTTTGTGACTAATCGAGTGCATTTTGTTAAATGTACCATGATTTATCACCATGTTGCTGTTTTTCAGGTTCATTTATGAGACTGAACATCATAATGGAATAGCAGAATTACTGGAAATATTAGGCAGGTAAGAGATTTTCGAGAGGTGCACCCATAACACTTTTTTCATGGTTATGCTTCAGGGTGTAGATTTGTTTTTGTTTTTCAGTCGTAAAATGATGAAACGGGCACATTCGTATTGATACACACAGGCATTGCCTTTATCTCTGTTGTGTCTCGACTCAATTAGAGTCTTAAGTACAACTCTACCTCTTATTTCTCTACCTTTGTCTCTTTACAGCATAATCAATGGATTTGCATTGCCGTTGAAAGAAGAGCACAAGATATTCCTGCTGAAAGTTCTGCTGCCTTTACACAAAGTCAAGTCTCTTAGTGTATATCACCCACAGGTAACCACTTTGTCAGTCTTAAATATTGTGTTACACTTTGCTCTGCCGTAAATAAAACCTCATAACAGTTTTTACAATCCTGCAGTTTTGTTAGAAGTGGTGACATTATGTTGTCTTTCTCCTTTAGCTGGCTTACTGTGTGGTACAGTTCTTGGAGAAGGATAGCACCCTCACGGAACCGGTAAGATGTGTTTTATTAATGTTCTTAATATTGTTGATTGAATTACCTGAATGAACCCAAGGACTCCACTGCCAAAGTCTAGTTTTTGATATTTCCGTACTATGCTTAGTTGCAATGTGATTTGTCTGTTACTCATATTTCTGCATGTAAAATCTCAGTAAAGAGCAGAGGAAATGCATTTGAATTCTAACCAATAAAAAAACAGTGACTGTCCAGTTACTTTGAAAGGAAGTCCTCGGTATAGGATGGCAATCATCCATCAAAACATCCGAGGCACTCTGAACGCGTTTCGACTCACAAGTCTTCATTAGGGTGTGTAGTCACACCCTGTCTTAATAAAGGATTTTTAATTCACTATCAGAGTGCCTCGGATGTTTTTCCAGACTGCCGTCCTATACCAAGGACATCCTTTCAAAGTAAGCTGGACAGTCACTGTTTTTTATTGTTATTTGACTACTTGCCCAATCCCCGAAGAGCACCTGTTTTTTTCCCTTCAACATTACCAACATAGAGTTTCCTGAGCCAGTGCAGCACTCCCACAATTGAGTTATTTTTATAAAAATAAAGGGATAAAAAGAGAGAAAGATGTAGGCAATTTCCTTGCATGGCCTGTATGATTTCAGTACAAGAGATAGAAAAGCAAACTTAATCTGAGTTTAGTGGATTCAAAATTCCTCAGTCCCGTATGACAAATACCATGATATACAAAAAGTATGTACCGATACATATCTATCTTTCCTTTAATCTCTTAAGTATTTAGTGTCTGTCGATCTTTTTTCAAATGTTAGCTCCTGTAGGAATTCATCAGCAGATTATTAGTTGAACAGATCAGCCTGTTCATACGTTCTTCTTTAATAATCCTGTTGTCCTTGTGCGCAGACGGTAATGGCTTTGTTAAAGTATTGGCCAAAGACCCACAGTCCAAAAGAGGTGATGTTCCTGAATGAACTGGAGGAGATCCTGGACGTCATTGAGCCTTCGGAGTTCGTCAAAGTCATGGAGCCCCTCTTCAGACAGTTGGCCAAGTGTGTGTCCAGCCCACACTTTCAGGTCTGGCATTCATCCCAGTACACATATATAAAGTGATGTTTGTTATACATACTGTATGTGCAGAGATATCTGAGCACACCTTCTTTTTTTCCTCCCATCAAAAGTTGTCTGTCTACATATGTAACCCCGTTATGAACTCATGTGTTCTTAGGTGGCAGAACGAGCTCTGTACTACTGGAACAATGAGTACATTATGAGCCTGATCAGCGACAACGCAGCCAAGATCCTGCCCATCATGTTCCCATCCCTCTACCGCAACTCCAAGACCCACTGGAACAAGTGAGTCACTACAAGGGCTTTGTATTATGTCTATCTCTGTGTGTTTCTGCCTGATGATGAGTTGGGATGATACTAAGTACGTAAATCGAGTGACCCGTGGTAACCTTTTGTCTGTCTGCAGGACGATCCACGGGTTGATCTACAACGCTCTGAAACTCTTCATGGAGATGAACCAGAAGCTGTTTGACGACTGCACTCAACAGTTCAGGGCAGAGAAAAGCAAGTAAGTCACAAGCGAGACGTTCACGTCTGAATTTCTAGTGCAGCAACAGCTCTCTTGGTCTTCTTACATGTCATAGAAAACACCACACAAACGTAATTAGAAATGGAAAGAATGACTAAGCAAGTAAGTGAACTGAACAACAAACTCCTGACATACTTTGAACATAACAGATTTGTGAGGTCAGTGTCACAATCTTTGAGTAAACTCTTTCGTGTGTCTGATGATTTTCTGTTTTGTTGTTTTGCGTCTCAGAGAGAAAGCCAAATGGAAAGAGAGAGAAGAAGCGTGGCTGAAGATTGAGAATCTTGCAAAGTCAAACCCACAGGTGAGCAAAGAGATTTTAACGTAGTAATGAGGGCTGTATCGAATGTCTTTTCACATTCAAAGCTTCTATTGAGGTTTTCAAATGCAGCTTGGAAGGTCTCAAATGCTCAAACACAATCCTCAATTTGAATGAAGTGATTCATCGGAATAAATGAGTTAGTCTTTTTCTATTAAATCAACTTCATTAAATGAAGAGGCTATAACTCGTGCATGCCTCCCTTTGTGTGTGGCAAATGAGAGAGCAAATAGTTTTGACAGCCGTGAAAATTTTGTTTTTGAAAGTCTAGACGCCAATTACGTTTGATAAAAACATGTTGCTGAATTTTGGAAATGAATACATCTATTTTTTTTCCCCAATAAATTTTGACTTTTTGACATTGCAACGCTCTGGAGATATTGAAAATGTTTGGATCATACGAGTTGGAAACAATCTTACGCAGCCACCACTAGAATCTAATTCTACAAATAATATAATACTATTCACTACCGAGCCTGTTTGTAATCGGTACCGCCAACGTTATCACGAGAGCAGAAGATATTAATGATCGCGGTGCGCCGCTACAGAATGAATTTATTGGGGGAAACACTGATTAGTGTGGCCTAATCTTTATCTGTTACTGTGCAGAAACACCAGGTTTAAACAGAATGAATAGACATGCAAAAAAAGCTGCGCAACATTCAAATGTTGATTTTAGAATTTGAATGTCAACGTTATGAACAAAGCGTTGAACTAGTCGGTACAGGCCTACTAGTAATCTATCAATACTGCAGACATCGTACTGACTGATGATGTGTTTATTGCCTCAGTAGCTATAATCTTGTACAACAATTACGTTTCTGTGATTACAATCATCACCCAGTGTAGTACAATCAATTAGGTATTATTATTATTAAGTACAAGTCAATTGCACAATCACAGCCTTTGCGTATGCATCGAGCACCTATGTAGCAAGAAAACAAGCTGAGTTAGAGAAGCATGTAGAGGCTCCACATATGTTCATGGTGGCACTAAACTGAGTTTCCAAAATGAGTCAAAATTTCATATAGTTGATCAAAGATTTAAAGTCAACAGCAGGAATAATTCAACACACCAGACAGTTCTTATGTGGTGCCTTTTAACCGTTCCTCCTCCTCCTCCTCTTCCTCTCCTTGTACAGTTTCTGGTATACGTCGACTCTATAGGCTCAGGTAGTCCGATGGACATGGAGACAGACGGGCCGCTGCTAGACGATGCCATGCTAAAGAAAGCAGTGGAGGAGGAAGCCACACAGGTACGAAATGCAGTATAGTGTTGTATAGCAGTGAATAATACTGGGTTCTTAGGTCTAACATTGCCTATTGCTTTAGTGAAATCATTGTGGGCCAACTTTGTATCTTTTTATATTTTCGTATGCTTAGTTTTTATTGTATATAGTGAGGGTATGCTCAAATGGAACCCATCCAGCTGAAACAATGCAAATGTGATTGGACACAGAGTTAAATCAACTGTGTAACCGGCCACAGCTGAAACATTTGAGGCCATTTCAGGTTATGTTACACACTTAGAAGAAAAAAACGTCGCCTTCACTTTGTCCCGTAAATAATTAGTTTTGTCAAGATGATTGTTCAACGCTAACAGACATGAGTCACATGATTCACAAAGTATCATCCCAGCTGTCTTCCAAGTAGGACAGGGGACAAACTAGGGAATTTAAGACGTAAATATGTGTTGTAAAAATGTTCTACTATGTGCAGCCACAGTGAGACATTTGGATTAGGGATGTAATGGTGAGGACATTTTCCCACCGGTAAAGAAACTTGTGACAACACCAGTGTTACGGATTACACCGGACATTTTACAAGAAAAGATGACGCTCAATATGAGTGCAAACATTGATCTTTAATGTTTGGTGGCTGTTATGTCTGGCCTCTTGAGTCCAGCTTGCGCTGCGGGGCTGCAGGTTTCCAGCTGGAGCCGCTCACACAGGCTGTGACCGCTCCACCCTCCTCACGCCGATTGCCTCATTAACGTTATGGTTCCCTTATAGCATTGGGTTTAAATCCAAAATATTGCCAATGCGAAATAGGCGCTCCTGCTTTTCGCTTTGAAACCAAGTCCTCCGCCATCGTCTCGTCTGTCAACTCTCTCTCGTCCAGTGTGTGTGAAATCTGACACCTGCTACTCTGAGCTAAGACACTGTCTCCTTCAGTTTGTAGCGTCCGTCGTCCGACTATGTATTGATAACACTCCGCTGCTTCGCGGAAATGAACTAAATGGGTTTTATTTCAATAAAAAGAGGAAAAACGACGGTAGGGGGCCGTGGGCGAGTAATGCAATCAGTGTGTCCCTGAAAACCGTGTAACACCGACGGCAAGCCTAATTTGGATCTGACTAAATTGTACTGAAAAGACATTTTTTTGTTATGTGCTTGTTGAAAGTGTGAGAGCAGGTTGCTTCAGACGTACAAAGAGTACAGAGATAAATGTCAGCCTTTTCGGTTCACCTTTGCAGACAACCTACTGCACAGAAAGGGAATTGACTGTGAAGTTTCTCAATGTCACTGATCCCTCTCTGTCTCACTGTCTCCGTGTGTCCAGATCCTAAAAGATCAGCGTCGAGAGCGCCCATTGATGAGGAGGAAATCCGAACTCCCCAGGGACATCTGCACTGTCACAGCCTTGGAGTTGCACCGGAGAGCCGAGGAAATGTTGACGACGCACGACGGCCACTAACAGACCACCCCAGATCCGCCATAAACCAGCAGCAGCAGCATCCACAGAGGAACCACAGGCCCACAGAGGGCCAGCACAACAACAGATCTCTGGTATCTCAGTCCAGCCCCAGCACAACACAGAACTGAAAAGTCCCAGCTCCACCTACCTGACGCAGAAAAATGTGTAAAGCCGCACGTCTAAGCCTTCGGGCTTTTCGGGACAAGCGGCGCTCAGTCCCTACTGACCTCCCTCCTTTTATCCACCTGGTTGTTTGTCCAGCAGAAACGTCTGTGGTGCTGGACGATCCAGCCAAGTTCACCCCAAGAGACTGTACTGTCGTTTTCCCCTCCCTCGTCTTTCCCCTCTTCCCCCCTGTCCTCTCAACTTGTAGTGTTTTTTGGGGTGCTGTGCTGCCCCCTCCTGGTCATTTCTCTCAGGTGTTCTGTTCTGTGTGTGAGCTGTCTTCTCTTCTTGCCTCTTCTTTTATAGATGTCAGGTGCTTGTACAAATAATATGAGCCTTGTTTGGTTTTGATTTTTTTAAAAAGAAAAAAAAGCATCAGTTGATGAGAAAATGTCAGTTGTTTCTATATATTTAATATTAGCCATTATTCTCATAACATTTAAACTAGACAGCGGTTTATATTTTATTTTTTCCTACATAGTATATTAGGAGCTCTTCTCAGAGTAAAACACACTTCCTATCTGTATAACTGCTCTGTTTGGAGCTTGCTATTTTTTTTTTTTTTTTTACATTAGCTGTGAAGATTCATTGACCTGTTCTGTTAATCAGGACAGGGTCATGTGGGACTACCAGTAGAAGTGTGTCTGGATTAAAAAAAGCAAACAGTGCTGGCCCTGACGGAGGTCTAGGTTTCTCAAATAGCAGATCTTGTGTAGAAGCGTAGTTCGGTGCCAACTTTTCATCCATTTAGTTCCTTTAGGCAATAAGTTAACACTGGTTGGGTGGCTCAAACAATGGTCAGATAGTTTGTTGTTACATGTTTGGATCCATTTGATTGGTTCTTGGAATGAGTCCAGCCCTGAGCTCCGGTTAC
Organism: Sebastes umbrosus; assembly: GCF_015220745.1. NCBI lineage: Eukaryota > Metazoa > Chordata > Actinopteri > Perciformes > Sebastidae > Sebastes > Sebastes umbrosus. Next base: position 18,173,683 of record NC_051286.1, on the reverse strand, counting down.
ATGAGAGGGGGGATTGTGGGATTTATTTTTGGTCCCAACCATGGCAGGAGTGTGTTCAACATGATCATTAGCATTCAGTACAAGTCGCTGTCATTCATGTGAGGCTTACGAGAGGTCAGAGAGATGTAGTTGCTCGTCTGGGATTTACACAATGCTGCTGTGTGTTGAGTCAAACGGGGGGTGGGGTAGGGGGGGGGGGGAGGATGGGGGCAGAAACTGTGCTGATAGTGATCACTTTTTTTCTACTCTTCTCAAGCAAGACCCTTTTATTTATAAAAAACACTTGTTAGACCGTTCCATAGATGAGGTATGTTTGGTTTCGAAGAGCAAACATGAGCCTTTCTTTTCACAGTGCCTTTTTATAGTCTAAGGGGACATTTGCTCAACAGAGAATCGAGTAGCTGCGTGAACTAAAAAAATGGCAGAAAAAAAAATGTACCATTTAGCTTCCAAAAAAAACAACACGATGCGTTCAAGTCTCCAGCACATGCCTTGTTGAAGCTACAAAAGTGGAGAGGAGGAGAAGCAGAGTGGTCGCCCCCAAGCCACTTTAGCGATGAAGCACTTCCTGATAAAACTTGAAAGAAAATAGAAACAAAAAACAAACTAGTAGAGAAATTGAAAATCCGTGATGCTGTCTGTCGTGGTGCGTGGGGTCACCTCCCCTTGGTGGGTCGATAAGAGCTAGCCTCCGCAGGAGAGGAAATCACCTCCCATTGTGACTTTTCCATTCTGTGCCCCCCTCCCACCTCCCGCTGTCCCATTCCGCTTTTGAGTTGAACCATTGTTTGACCCCCCCTCTGCCCAGACGTGCACACTGGCTGTAACCCCCTCTTCTTTGAGTAAAACCCTGCTCCCCTGTAGGGCGCGTTATTTGGACATCTGTTTGATCTGCTTCTGGATGCTCGCAAGTTCTTTTTGTTGTGGTTTTTAATCCTTCCTTTTGCCTGCAGAACCTCTTGTCAGTGTTTCAACTGAATGTGCAAATTGTAAATAATACTGCAGTCGCGATGTTCCGTTCTCTCCACGTTTTGTCTCGAAGAACAACATTCACCGTTTTACCAAAACCTCATCCCCCTCTGCCCTGGGTGTTACAGTGATGAAAGTGATTCCATCCCTTCAGTATTCTTGCATCCTCTGATTGTTAGCCGTCATGCAGGAGCGCCATCCGACATGTGACTGTTGTTCTTCTTGAAAATGGCTTTAATATTGGCTTCTTTGGAGCTCTCTTCATTTTGCATAAGCTTTGTTCTCCTTTTTTTTTTGAAAAGAATGAAGTGTCCTTTAGTATTCGTCTCATGCTAAACGGCTTCATCTAATATTGTACATATAATGTACTTTTATTTTATGTTATAGCTATTATTAAACGGTAGATTTCATATTTTGTACAAAATACCCCCCCCGTGTACAGAATACAGAGGTTATTAGCAACTGCAGACAGTTGGTATGTGGCACAGACTTCAACACGTGACGATTTCCATTTAGAAACCGTTTAGAATTTGGATAGTTTTTTATCTATTTGTAATCCGACATCCTTTTTTTTCCATTTTTTGTTTTTGTTTTTCATCTTCAGACATGTGTTGAGACTCTACATACATGAGCTTTTTGTGTGTGCTTTTATCCAAATCTCCAGTGGTGTACATCTATCTATATACAGCAAATAAAGAGAACATGTGAGTTTTATATTTTCATCCTAAAAAAAAAAGAAAACTTCTGTGAGTCGTCATTGGTCGCATTCAAGCTGTCTTTTTTTTTGTTTTTCCCTTGCAGCGCTGTTGATGAACAACCAGCCTCACCTCCGGCGCAGAGTTTTTTAATCAAACAACCACGTGGTTCTTTCTGGAGAGGTGACAATGTCGCAGCTTTTGGTGCCTCCGTTGTCAGGTTGGACAGCATGAACACGAGTTTCTACGTCAGAGGAGAAATTTGGCATTTACACTCTGCTCTCTGAAAAAGCCGTTTCTAGTATAGTCCCTAATGTCAAAGTTGAATCAACAGCATGTCAAATCAGTGTCATTAGTTACAACTGAAGGTTTTCTAGAAAACCAGTCCAAGTCATTAGAAATAAGTCTGTTTCAATTTAATTCAGCAAATTAGAATATCTCAAACTTAAAATTTGGAAACATTCAGATTGGAAAACTGATTTACCAAAGTCACGTCAGGTCTCAAATAAACCAACCTGTGACTTGAGTTCAGATCATGTGACCTAAGTACCCATGAAGTAACAGCAGGAACTACACATCGTTAATATTATTTTACATCGAATAAGCAACTCATGCTCTAAATTTAAATATGCAACATGCATCTGTCACCAGGCAATATAGCAGAATGAGTATACAGAAAATTCCGTGAATACAGACAGTTTATTCATTAACCTTTTAGTCATTTCTGTCCATTCTGGTACAAGCATTCATATAGATTTCATAGTTTAAAAAAAGAAATTAACTGGGTTTTTTTTTATGAAATATGGCATTTTTTGTTGACATTTCCTTCAACAAAAACATTATAAAACCTCAAGAAAGGAACCAAATCCCTTAATCCTAAAATAAATAAATAAACTGCACATGTAATCCCTGTTGAATTTGACTAAATGGAAATGTAGTCTTTTGCCGCCATCTGCTGGACAATACTGGTAAAAATTCAACACCCCTGAAAGCCTGATGATTCATCCCGAGGCTTATCCCTATCATAGATATTCTGATCACTGCGGCGTCGAGTTACACTCTTACTGTTTTACTGTATCACACTAAAAGGTGTAAGTCCAGTACTTCTACATCTCTGTACAGTCAGCATAGACTACTATAGTTCTACCTCACAATGGGAACCCTTTAAATGAAGGTTTCATGAAGCTTACTGGGTAGTTTAAACACAAATACAGACCAATGCCTCACCCTCCTATTTTATTCATTAAAGCTGCCAAGTTATTTAACTGCGGTTTCCATTAATTAGTTAACATTACACAAATTAAAATGTCAGAGATCCAGTCAGTATTTCCTTTAACCATATAACTCTATTATAAGAAGAAGCCTGGTTGCATTTCCTCTGAATGATTTGACATGTTTAAACCGGGTGTTTTGTCCTATGTGACCGCTTCTGTTTGAAATCAGCTGACATAATTAATTCATACATTGCTGAATAAAACTGGCATTGATATTCTGGTTTTAATTCATAAGCGGTCTTATTTTCATACGGTATCATTTGAAGGACACTGTTTCGCTTTTCTACACATGTTGCTAGGCGCTGGCCATCAGCCATTCACAGTTGGCCCTAACGCTCTCTAGATTGGCTTGTCTGAGGTCACTTAAGTTCCTCTATTCATCGGAAGACAACAGTGAGGTTTGGCACCCGCCCATACCTCTTGTGTCTAGCACCCCCGCTGGGGTCTGCGCTGGACCCAGATGAACCTGCGGGGATTCAGAAAACAAACACTCGTACACACTAAAAAACACAAATAAATGTCGGGATGACACAGCGAATGAGGGCATCGCGATCATTGACGTGCGAGTATGCCCTTTGAACTTGTTTTATTACTACGTATTTTATCTGATGGATTCACCAACACATCCTATTTATCAGGGCCAAACATACATTTATGTATTAACTGTAAATGAACAAAAACATCGTAGCATAATAGCCTATGTCTCTGAGTGTCTGCCCTAATGAGGATGCAAATTGTCTCCCACAGAAAAAAGTGCCTCATTATCACCACATTGTACCCCAATTATCTAAGAGGAAATATTCCTTTGGACTACGTACGTCATTGAAAATCAAAATACGTCAGTGTTTTTTGTACGTGGTGTAAAGACTCCCCCTCTCTCTCCCTCTCTCTCTCTCTCCCCCTCCCTCTCTGCTCTCAGATGAGGTCATTTGGGTTCATTGTTTTTGCCTGCAGTCGGAGTGCTGTCGATCTTTTACTTGAAATATGTTAAGTTTTTTTTTCTGATCAGGATGTTCTGACAGCCTTTCCGTTGACTGTCAGTGCTCAGATCCCCCCTCTGGTCCTTGCGAACCACAAAACATCCTGTCACGACAGGAGATGTCAGAACCTATCGCCATGGAAACAGAGCTCAAAAGTTTGGAGCGTCGACCCCCATTGTGACAACATCCAATCAGATTTTAGGAAAAGCTTTCAGCGCTGCATTACGTTACTCTCAAGTGCAGTGTGGGTACATCTGTGTGGAACTCATTCTGGGTCTCTGTGTGTGTGTTCAATTCTGCTTGGTGGATTGTGTGTATGTGTGTGTGTTGTTTTTTGAGGATCGGGAGCCAGAGAGTGACTCATCACACCACCCCAGGGGGCTGAGATCCGACTCAGCTTCGTGGTGTTGCATCCCTCCTATCGCACCGAAGCTGTGCAGCACCTGAATACCTCTTGAGCAAAGTGACGAGTCACACCTTGCCCTCCTTCGACCCCATCGTTCCCCCCTCTTCCCAGCCCTCCAGGATGGAAGGTTGGGGTGCAAGCCCAGTCCCTGTTTCTTTGATGCTCGACACTCGGGCTTCAAAGTGCTCGGCATCAAAGCCGGGGACTTGGGATCAGGCCCAGCAGCGGCCCGGCATCCTGCCCTACACGCACAACAGAGAGAAAGACACAGGGTAGAGTGGTCTTCCCTTTAGGTTTATCCGGCTTTGACAACACTAGCTTGTAGGGTAGCTTCCTTACAGGGTACTCCGACAAGACAAAGTGGGTGAAAATACACTTTAGGACAAAATTTCTATATTCCCAAAGCGTGGTGAAAGTATTTTTCTCAGGGGGATAATAAGATATGAAGTTGTACAAAACCACAAAACATTTAATAAAGATGGAAAATGAAAATAAGCTACAGTTTCCTACTATTTCTTAAGTAAAACTCCATTCACCTGCAGTATGCACTAGGGCTGTGTATTGGCAAGAATCTGGCAATACGATACGTATCATGATACAGGGGTTACGATTCAATATATGAGATATATTGCGATACTGTAAGTAAGGCGATATACTGCGATTTAAATCAAATTTGAGGAAAACTGTCATAGTATAAAGAACACACAACCATATGAATACAATCTGAGTAAAAAACAAAGTACTTTTTTATGCAGTCAGTACAGTGGGATCTGCATTTGCATTTATCAAAGTCCCTGTATAACATCCAACATCATAGCACTACTTTGAGAGGGCACATCTCTTTGCAAATGAAATAAAGTAATGATTGAGTTAATCTTTGCATGTAAACTATTAATAAAAAATCGATACAGTCTCACAATACATAATATTGCGATATTCGATTTTTTCGATATTTTCTTACACCCCTAGTATGCACGTTAGAGACTGATGCAAACACATCTACCACAATACAACACCATTTCTAGGATATTCTGCTATGTTGGGTACAAGGTTTTAATTTTCGTTTTCAATTAATCTGTTGATTATTGTCTCGATTAATTGATTAATCCGTTTGGTGTATTTAATGTCAGAAATTGGTGGAAAAAAAGTCCATCACAGTTTTCCATAGTCCAAGTTGACATCTTCAAATCTCTTGTTTTGATCAAGCAAGAGTCCAAAACCCAAAGATGTTCAATTTAGTGTCCATAGAGGGTTTAGAAAATCAACGAATTTGTGAGACTTTTGCTTAAAAAGGACTTATATAACTCACCATTTCAGCTCTATCAAGTATATGCTTGTTGAAAATTTAATAATGTTTGACCCAAAAAGCTGCAGAGGTTACAAGAAACATGGGAAAGATGACTTTGAGGGACCGTCAGTGAATCACAGCAGTATAAATGTCAAAATCCCCTGATCAGTAAATACAGCTTTACAAAGTGCCACATTGTGCTTCCACATAATAATTGTCATTTAATTTTGAACCAGAGTGCAGGATTTAGTTTTAGACACCAATGTTTTCTACAGACAGCATGAGGCTGACAACACGGAAGCTTATAGGAATAAAAGTTGAGAAGGGTCAAAACTCAGGCCTCTTTCATTGCGGCCAATTTGACGTGTCATAGCAGGGCGAACACAGGTGTAATTGATAACATGAATTAAGGTCCCATTCTATTTAGTGTGTCCCAGCCATTCCAGTGAGCCAGCATGCACAATACCAGGGTCCTGGCCCACATGAATGAATGGAACAGGGCCACAATGAATGTTATTAATTACACCTGTGTTTACCCTGCCATGACATGTCAACACTGCTGCTGTGAAAAAGGCATAATATACAAGCTGTTCCGGAAGTTGCTCAGAGCCTGAAAAGATCCAGCATCCTTTTTTTCCAACACGACACAAAGGCCACAGAGAAGCAAGTACAAATTATAATCTGATTTACACAGTAGAAAAGTAGTAGTTTAAAAAGAAATTTAAGTAGAAACAATGATCATGACTCCTCTCTAAAATGCAGTGCCCCTTAAGTCAACTCCCTCGGACCAGAATCTGTTTTCTGGTGGCAACAAGAGCGACATTCAGCCAACTATAAAGAAAACCTATTAGAGGGGTGTGTGTCAAAGTGTTTTTGTATTCGCAGCAGAGTTGGAACATGATAATGATGTACATGTAAGGTGTTAACCTCCAGAGTATCCTGGGTATTGCTGCAGATCAAACTGGTCTGAGGCGTCACAGCATTTTGGTGTAGAGCTGACACGATAAGTCAATTGGAAAAAATAAAAAAATAAATCACTGGTTGTAGCTTCTCAGATGTGAATATTTGCTTCTTTTCTTAACCTTCAATGCTAGTAAAATTGGTTGGACAAAATGAGGCATTTGAAGACGTCACATTGGGCTCTGGGAAAATGTGCTGGGCATTTATCACTATTTTATGACATTTTAAAGGAACAGTGCGTAACATTTCAGGGATCTATTAGTAGAAATGGAATATTCATAACTGTTTTCATTAGTGTATAATCACCTGAAAATAAGAATCGTTGTGTTTTCGTTAGCTTAGAATGAACCCTTCATATCTACATAGGGAGCGGGTCATCTTCTCAGAGTTCGCCATGTTTCTACAGTAGCCCAGAACAGACAAACCAAACACTGGCTCGAGGGAGACCTTTCACATTTTTATGTTACCTGAAGGCCACCGTAGTTCTCCGACACACTTGTGAAAATGCGGTAACATGAGCCTCAGAGTGCAAAACCGGGGTACCGCCAGCTACCTTCTGACTTCTGTTGCTCCTAAAGTGATGTTATTATAGTGAGAATGGCCCCTGAGCGAGGAGAACGGCGTTACCATGGATTTGCACTCGCCGACTCGCGTTACCCCAGTCTTGGAAAGCGGAGGGGTACTCAGTTGGTTGCAATCTGGAACCATACCACTAGATGTCACCAAATCCAACACACTGTACCTTTAAGGGAATCTTTAGTATTAAGAATAAAAAAAAAATACAGGAAGATCAGGTGTTAATGAAAATGGTTGTTAGTTGCAGCGCCATTATATTTATGGGTGTTTGATTAGCCCAAATATTCAGTCTGAAAAGGGTAAAAGTATAACATTTGTTAATTAATTCATTTATTTTATTGAATTTATTTTATTAAACAGACAGCAGAGAGAAGTCCTATCTAGGGAAATGTATTGTTACTAATCTGAAGACATTTTGGATGTGCACATTTACCAATTTTCTGCAAAAATCCCGCACATTTGGCCTGTCAATCGATTAAAATAGTTAATCGCAATTAATCACAAATTAATCACACATATTTGATCTATTCAAAATGTACCTTAAAGGGAAATTTGTCAAGCATTTAATACTCTTATCAACATGGGAGTGGGCAAATATGCTTGCTTTATGCAAATGTATGTATATTTGTATTATTGGAGATCAATTAACAACACAAAACAATGACAAATATTGTCCAGAAACCCTCACAGGTACTGCATTTAGCATCAAAAATATGCTCAAATCATAACATGGCAAACTGCAGCCCAACAGGCAACAACAGCTGTCAGTGTGTCAGTGTGCTGACTTGACTATGACTTGCCCCAAACTGCATGTGATTATCATAAAGTGGGCATGTCTGTAAAGGAGAGACTCGTGGGTACCCATAGAACCCATTTTCATTCACATATCTGGAGGTCAGAGGTCAAGGGACCCGTTTTAAAATGGCCATGCTAGTTTTTCTTGCCAAAACTTGGAGCAAGTTTGGAGCATTATTTAGTCAAGCTAGTATGACACGGTTGGTACCAATAGATTCTTTAGGTTTTCTAGTTTCATATGATGCCAGTATCTTCACCCTAGCTTTAACCCTGCATTGCGTTAATGCCTTAAAGAAATTAGTTAATTAAAACTAATTTGATTTGTTAATGCATTATTATTGCGTTAACTTTGACAGCCCTATTTTAAAAGGTATGTTTTAAAGTCCAGGCCTATAAGGTATCACTGCAAACCATCCATGGACCAACATCTAGAGCTGATCATTGCCTACTGAGTGTGTGCACAAGTCTTCATGACGTAGAATGAAGTAGAAAGATCCATATTATGGTAAAACACCATATCCAGAAACTTGCTGTCTGATTCTGATGAAGAGCTCTGGTTTTATATGAATTTGAAAATCTGAGTTATCACCCCGACCCTAAATGCCTCTTTGGCCTTATCAAAAACAAAGATGAGTTAAAGCTGTTGACATTGTTGGTCTGTTCCTCAAAAACATGTTTGCATACGTACGCCGTGTGCGTATATGTGTGTGTGCATATGGGAGATAAAACTGTGATAACCTCTTCAGGCAGTAATCCTACTGCCTTCCACTGTGACTGTCTGGAACATACACACACGCACACACACACGCACACACGCACACAACCTTTATTATCTTCCAGTATCTGGGACACCTGGGGACAACCCTATTGTCTGAAGCCATGCAGTCGCATAAGCCTTAGTCTGTAGCAGGGACACAGGTAGCCGTCTGATTATATGTAGGGCAGATGAACAGAACAGCACACGGCAGCCTCATCTGACCGTCTGGAGCGATCGCTGCTCTCAGCACACGAGGGCAGAGAACACACTCTAGGGGAGGGACACGGAGGCCAGAGAGCAGCAGATTGAGAGCAGAGCACTGAGTTTTATTTGGAAAAATAAGGGGACAAAGAGCACAGAGGGAACTGGACGGAGGTCTTTCACACTATTATGCTCCTTTTTTCCACTTGGCTGAGCGATAGATGGATGTGCAGAAAGTGACGGAGGCAACCTTTTCGCAGAAGAAGGGGATGTTCAGATGAGAGGCTTTATCTAAACAGCACGGGTGAATGTTTTTTCTCAGCATGTGCATGGATGCATTTATGGGTTTGTGTAGGTATCAAGGGGGTGTGCTTTGCGGGTAAATTGTTTCTAGGCACATTTTCCACAAGCTATAGTATATGTGTGTGTTACAATGATTTGCACAATCCACCTCATGTAACCTCCCTTCAAGCACCACTCAGACATGCCACGAGCACACGTGTACTCTGCAAACAGACGTGTACTCTGCAAACAGAACCAATTTCAAGCTCATCTTTAGGCCCCGTTATCAGCATGACCTTCCATACATCGTGGCTGGATGTAAACAGGGAAAAAGGGAAAAAACACGCGTTTAATTCAATTTTTCTTACAGATTCATGTGAATTTTAAACACATCATAAACAGGAACAAGCGTGGAAACTGTAGTAGGAAAGATAAACATTATAATACGGAGTACGTTCTGCACTTTACAAATGATTCTCAACCATGAAAGTCACGCTATACCACATAAGCTTCTTCCGCTGGATCTAATTGAAATGTTAGCCTGGATCTCTGGTAGCCAAGTGGGGTCAAGTTGATTTATCGCATGCTTGGGCTTTCTAGAGCGTCTCATGCGAACGCTGGAAAAAAAACTGTACTTTATTGATTTTGTTGAAGGTGGTGGAGGGAGGATAATCTGCCGGATGTCCACCCTCTGTCAGGAGACTAACTTTCTACCTTCTCAAAGTAATTCACCTGTCGGCAACACGTTGTAGGAAAAACACTTATGAAAGCAACTGCTAGAGGGGTTTTAGTAGTCTTGTGTGAAAGGAGCTGCATGAGTAGGCTGTGTGGTGTGATGGTCCTTGATCACTCAGAGAGCTGCTCTCCTAGTTCGAGGACATGCAAAGCGTGCAGTGAACAGACACGTGGGTTTCTGTTTGTAAGGTGCATCTGAGGATAAGTGAATCATTTTTATTGATTGTGTCAGACTCACATGAGTCAGAGAGAGACCACGAGGCACAACTGCTGTTTGCTCAGAGTCTGCTGCCGACCCGACTTCACTTCACGTCCTCACTTGCCTCTTGCAGAGGCAGAGGGTCATTTTCCAAGGATGCACACACGAGAAGCACTCAAACACAGGATACGCCTGATGTAGCCTGTAGCCATCATGTGCGCTGAGATTTCCCTTGCTGTCCTCATGTTCAAGACTACATTAAACAGGGTTAACATTATTTGACAAGGACATCTGATGGAAAAAGCACTTTACTGGGTGGATAGCGGATACAACGGACCATTAGTATGGGGGACGTTTGCATGCGTGTATGTATGACCTATGAGTTACGTTGCACGGTCAGTTCAATAACAACAATGTGACACAGGCAAGGTTACGAGATTTTTTAAGTGACTGTAAAAAATCAAATCCAGCAAAGCAAGAACTGTTACACAGGATCCTATTGATGTGGTTTGAATTTAGAAATTAAGTCAAAATGCTAGACCAGCACTTTAGGAGAAATAAACGATTTATTATCTTCTTCAAATGCAACACAACAGTGAATCCATTGATCAGATAAAACCCTCTCACACAATCAGTTCCACATTAGTGTTTCCACACACTGGCTCGATTAAATCAATTTGTTATTACGCGATGAGATGATTGAGTCCAATGTCAGCAAAAAGTGTAATTAATGATAAAGCAAAATATGTCATTCTTGAACCATGTTAACGCAATGGGTTAAAACTAAACGCAAGGAAATGACACAAGCAATGTATAAGACTGAATATACTATTATACTAAACAACCACCAGATCTCTACAACTGAAACATCTAAGTGGAAAATATACGTATCCTTCTGTAAAAGGTAAATTACTTTATTACAAATTTCTGTTTACACGCACACACTGCTAGTTGCAAAATGGTAGGCCTACTTTAGCTAGCTATATATTTTTCCAATGAGCTAACATTAGAGGAGGAGTGGCGTCGTCTTTAAAAGCCTCATCCTCTCTTAGCTTGTTGTTAGCAAAGGTTTCTGAACCAAAATTAAATGTAGTTTTTGAACAATTTCTGATTTCAATCTTTCGTGTTCTTTCCACATCTGGTGCAGATTGTGTTGAAGCCTGATGTTGACGTTTTCCTGTCAGAAAAATAGTAAGCTGCTACCCTGAGCAACCGTGGCGCAAAAGAACAAGTCTTAAAGTCTAGAGAACAAATGTGAAGGGAAGTTTTGAGGCGCCACGATTGCAAATGAAGTCTATCAAAAGACACAAATGGACGGAAATTTGCCCAGAGCGGAATGAATTGAGGTGAATATGTAACAAGTTGAAAATGTCTCTGATCGCTTGAAAAATGTACCCCTATGCCGAGACTTTCTGCCTCCGTATGCACATGGCATTAACATGAGTCACTTTGACATGAATTAAAGTGTAAACGACCACAAAGACGCACTGTGATTAGATCACTCAAACCACTTGCCTAAGTGGTCTGGGATGCATTTGACCACATATCTTTTATAATGTAAATGCAAATGCGTCCTGATGGTATCCCCCACAAAGATGCAACAGGGAAATACGTCATCAAAGCAGTGGCTCTCCTTTTCTTCCTCTTTTTTCTCACCTCCAGTTGGTTCTCAATTCGCTTTGTCCACGATATCTGAGCATTTTTTAAAAAAGCCCATCTTACGAGTGCATCAAACCAGTCTTTTTTGGATTTTTGGATTCTTTTTCTTCTTTCAATTTCCAGCAGACCAGGCAGTGCATTGCTGCCTCCTGCTTGTTAAAAAGAACAACACATTTGGTATTTTGCAAATATAAATGATGTACGTGTTTATTTGCATATATAGAGCGGGAAAGTGAGATACGACCACTAGTGGTCACTCAAGATGCATGTGGAGACGCATTCCACTGCCACGTGTGAGCTGTCCACTTGTGATCGGATAACCCAAAGACACGTTAACGCCAGGTGTAAACAGGGCCTATGACTCCACTTCATATGTGTACAGAGTCAAAAGGAGAAAAAAGGACAGAAACTGTCGGAAAACAAGTGAAAGACCAGGAGTTTACAGCTTCCTAAAGCTAACATACTTTGGCTGTTTGGGTCGTGGCTAGAAGGTAACACACAAATTGCAAAACTCTCATGAGATTGTTAAGGTTAAGCATTGACCTCGAATGGTTAAGGTTAGGATAGGTCGCTGGGCAGCAAGTCTTGAAAGAGCTTTTGCAAGTTTTCGCAATCTGAGGATTACCTCCTAGACACGACCGGCTTTTTGTTTGGGATGAATAAACAGGGACTGCAAAAACAGTCAAATTTATGCAAATAACAAAACACTTGTTTAGTGTTCGGTGTGCACATTTGCAACACTCAAAATATATGATTTTGTTTTAGCTGAAATAAGCAGCAGTTTTTAACATTTGAATGTTTCCCTATCTGACTTTTACATGTTTCTGACACAACTCTCCCTCAACAAGCAGCGTTCTCACATCTCCAGCTGCACCACCTACACAACATCACACCTCCAGGCTGCAATCCGTAGGTGCTTCTCCCCCCCCAACTTTGCCACTAACAGGCCAGCATGGCTAAATGGAGCTCAGCACCTGTTCAATCGGTGGGCAGTGTTAAGGGTCGCCAACACTAATGGGGACACACCTGGACCTGATGCTCTCTCTGTTCACACACAAAGATCTACTGCTATACTTGAGAGGACATCGTATTGACTTACATTCCCTAGAGGCTGATGCTAACCTTAACCATAACTACCCTTAAAGGTCCCATATTATGCTCATTTTCAGGATCATACTTGTATTTTGTGTTTCTACTAGAACATTTTTACATACAGTAATGTTCAAAAAAACCTTTATTTTCCTCATACTGTCGACCTGAATATGCCTGTATTTACCCTCTGTCTGAAACGCTCCGTTTTAGCGCATTTCGATGGAATTGCGACGAAATTGCAACAGGATTGCATTGCTAGGTAACAGCTTGGGTCTATGTGTATCAGCTGATAACATTCACATACACTGCAACCAATAATAAACTGGGATACATTTAGAATGTCTATGTTTAAAACTGCGTAAAGGGTCTAAATATTGTATATTTGTGACATCACAAATGGACAGAAATCCTGACAGCTTGTTTCAAATGCAGAGTTTCTGAATACGGGCTGTGTGTATTTCCCTGTGGATTGAGTGTTTTGATACTTTCACAGGACTTAAGCCTGCTTTATAATAAAAAAACATGAAAATCTCACTTTTTTATAATATGGGACCTTTAACCCTAATGTAATAACTAGTTAACCGTGCGTGGACCAGATTTCTGTCTCTAGATGGGAGTTCAGTCTCCTCATGCAATGATTGGAACAGATTTTTAGCCACGTTGTGATGAATACAGAAGAGTAACAGACTGATTTTCATATGCTGCTCAGGGGCACACTAAGCAAGTAGGTGGTATTCCCACTCCTGTGCAGATCCACGCGTCAGAGGTGCAGAGACATGCGTCATGCAGGGGCCGAACTGTACCACGCAGCACCGAAGAGGGGGAGGATGGGAGAGAGGAGTCGGTTTGGAGGGGAGGGAGCTGCACTTTTTGACTTCCTGACCGGCATCTCATGGCATTCATCTGACATAATGAACACTTCACAATGTGCATTTGATTCAGTGTTTCCAGGATGATCAGAGTAGGGAGGCAGAACTGTGAAGGATTCAACGACACAAAGATGATGATGTTCTCTGTCTTTATTTAAAAATCTTCTCCGTCAGTGAGTGGGAGCCTTAACTGTCTGTAATTTGACCGAGGCTTTGTTATGGAGAGCAGCACCCAGTGACATCTGCAACTGCCAGATCTCCAGATAAATTGATCTCATAGCAACCGCGTCGCCATGGCAACCGGGATACAGATGCCATGCTGAGGTGATATGCAGAGTGACTGGCTGCCAGACTGACACTTTTTCCAAAAGAATAAGAAGAAGAAGAAGAAGAAGAAAAACAAAAAACATAACTGAATGATTCATCTAGTTTCCATCCCTAAATTATTGTCTGCATCATTGGCCTCCCACCATTTCCTGCCTGTTCTTCTGACGCTAATTACTTATCATTTCTACAAAGCAGCCTCCTCTCACCGTGATTGATGGTCCTCTTCAGCAGTGATGTTTGTAGAAGTTGGTAACATTTGTACGAACTTTATTCTTGTATTTTTGCATCGGAGATTCCAGTTTGTGGTTGAATGTACTTGATGGAAATTTCACCAACCCCAAATATCTATTATAGATATATTGTTATTTATCTAGTCATATGGTAATACAATCACAGAATTTTAACAAGATACAATTAAGACACTATATATTTCATCTCATATGCCTTGGAATGGGGTCGTGTTTACCGTGTTCACGAGAAGAGTCCGTATGCTAAATTGTAAGCCTCTGTGGCTTCTAGACACCAACAGTAACGTTAATATTGCCGTTACTTAGCAACAGTGTTCTCACGAATTAACCACTTGCATATTGTTGGTGCTTTCAAATGAAGTCGTGTTTACCGTGTTCACGAAGAACGCCCCCCTCTTGTGGTATTCATGACTTCGTAAGTGGAAGGTTTCCGAAAGCTCAGAGTTCACGAGTTGTGACGTGTTTGTTGACGTTGTCAGAAATGGAGGAGGCCTTGGCAGTTAATCTTTTAGCGCATAATAAGTTAATATATTGTCATTTTAGTCATATATTGTTTTTCTTCATAATTTTATCATAGGTCTGAGGAAAATGTTGATAATCCCAACGGCCTCATCTTTTTCCTCTGTCACTATGACTTTGCATTTACTGCATTATGTTAGCTGCTTGCAAGCTTGCTAAATTGTTAGCCTCTGTGGCTTCTAGATGCCGACAGTAACGTTAATATTGCTGTTGCTTAGCAGCGGCGTTCTCACGACTTAACCACTTGAACGCCAAGCATTGTGTACACAACTTCCCATGTTGTAAACATAAGCTCAGTTTCATTTGAAGCATCTGCCAATTTCATGAATTTTGTATCAGTATTTATTATTAACTTCAATTTGTGTGTATCATCTGCTTGATGTCTACATGTTTTATTATTATCACTACCCTTTTGTATGTTAATGGTTTTCATAATTATGCAAACCAAGATTTCCTTTACCAAAGTGCATCTATGCCTTATAAATAATATAAATACTAATATGCTGTACGTTCAAAGTGCCTTTTGTGTCTGTAAACATTTCTTCTCTCCTTACGGCCCATGAAGAGATCTCTTCCTAGTGTGACCCTATTGTGAGACATGGGGGTCAAAATCCACAGACCTCATTCTGAAGTTCACCTGAGGCTAATAGGATTCAGTGAGTTACAAAATTATTTCTTTTTGTTATCATCCCTCTGCTGCAGCAAGGACACACTACATACCTGGTTTTATACACATTTCTAATTTGCACAAGAAAGGAAACCTGAATCGAAAAAAAGTCGAAATACACTCTGAATACGTTTTTTATGCAAGGCTGAGGTGGAAAAGTTGCCATAACAATAAACGCAAAATGCAACACAGTCCAATGGAAACATACCTACTGAATAAAGCATGATGTGCATGAAGCATGTGACTACTACTACTACTGAAGTTTCCACTCCACTTGAGAAACAAAAAATGTTGGCAGAAGAAAACATCACATCTGTTAGGAGTGTTAAGCAGACTGTAACGTTCCTAAAATTAATGAAATAAATGCCATATTTCCATTATGTTCTTTTTGTGAATTTCCATTGTTTAAGGTTTGACTGCCGCTCTTTAAATTACATCATCTCGTTGCGTCCTCGTCTTCTGCAACGGTCTAATAGCATCTGACTAGAAAATTAGCGCGACAAACTGTTTATCTCAATATTGATAATATTTATATAACAGTAGTGGATAGAAAAGCACTTTAATTTGTGCTTTCTTTTGCTGATTTTCGGGAAATTTGTCCACAATTTGCACCAAATTTGTATTGAAACCCATTCTAATAAATAAATAAAAAACAAAACAATGAATACACGTTGTTTTCGCTTGTAATAAGTAAAGAAAATCAATGGAACAAGTGAAAATTCTCTTGGTAAAATTTCTTGAAATAACATGTAATAGACCTTTCAAGATAAAAAGAGATCTTGAAAATAGCTGAGAAAACTCATGTTGAGTTATATTTCATTAGAATTAGGAAAAGCTGTGTGTCATAATAAGCCTGTAATGCTCAAAAGTAGTATTTTGTCACTTAATATTCAAGATGCATTGTCTAAAAACAAGTCACTTAAATGTTACTTGTTAGGTGATTGTGTCCGAAGTATTATGAGATATTTTGACTAGTAAATAGACAATCATACTTGGTAAGAGTTTGCATTTTTGCAGTCTAGGAAACATGTAAATCCAATTGCTTTAAAAGGTTGTGCCTCATTGACTTGTCTAAGACTGCAGAAGCCTCATATTGTCTTCAGCTGAACTCAGACAGGGATCTCTTCACAGACCGTATATGGAGAGAAGGAATGATAACAGCATACAGGAACTCTTTTGCACAATTGTGCATAATCATGTGAGTATTAGTTCAAGACAGACTGAGAAAGAATGTGAACCCGTCTTGCAAATGCATCAATGTAAAATGTGAAATCACAGTCAAGAACTGAACACCGGTCATGTGCCTTTCATGCATGAGTTTAAACTTCTATGAACTTATATCAAACTCAAATACCCTCTTACAGTCATCTCAGGTCAACTCCAGGCTGGAAATGACTCCTCACCGCTACTATGATTCTTCCAATATAACATTATTGCTTATGCTGTGTGCATAGTTTATGGAACTTGTTTTTACAAGTTATATTGTCTGTGCATTTCTATACACTATATGAGACTTCACCCTCAGGAACTAATATCCACCAGGCTCAGACTTTATTTTATTAAAATGCTGCCCTGTTCAGTACAGGTGTGGTGAAGCCACTGTATGCCATTTGTTTTCTTAAACCTCCCTTCACCTGTTTATTATACTTTGAATATAAGGCGATCCTGTCTCTGATGAGCAGCCAAATTCCTGCCTTCAGTCTTATACCAAAATAAAATGCTCCTGGGATAACACTGTAAAGTTAGACTGAGGGTCACTGAGGTCAGAACATCTAAAATTGTAATGGATACACTGTCCCATGCTTACAAACCTTGTTTTCTACATCATCTGACTTCAGTGGCTGGCAGCTAAATGGAAGGTCATGGGATTGGCAAAATGAAGACATATCATCTCAACGAGGCATTTTATGTCCTGTCAAGCTGTACCTTGTCTCAAACAGTGTAATGATCATTCTATTTCATGAACCGCACACACCAGTAGGGGTTTGGGAATGTTTTTCTTTTTACACGAAAAATAAATCTTAATCTACAATGCATCCTGCAGAAAACAATAAATAAAAAACAACACTTTATAAAATTGCTGATTATGAAGAAAAGTTTATTCTTTCTTGATGGATAAGCTTACTGTTAGTGGCTATTTAAAGCTGCATTCATTGATGATTCTGGCCACTTAGGGGCAACGCAACAAGCATGTCAGTCATTCATTCATGTTACCTGTTTTTATTTGTTACTCACCTATTCTGTTGTTTCAGACCACTTCACTTCACAGGCTTCCCCAGCCTGATCTCACAGAAATACGTGAAATGACCATGACCTCTTAACAGCGCGCTACGTGGTGGCGTCACCACGGAAACAATGCCAATGGAAAGTCAATTAGGATCCTTTGTCGTGGTGGACACACAAATTCCCAGGTTCAACAGAAATACGTTTTAATCAAAGTCCGCGTAGGTTGGAGGTCAGGGTGGATGGATGGGTCGCACACGGGACTTCCACCCTGGCAACGTAGTCATCATATTTTGTCGCTTGGGGAGCCTTTTTGCGTAGTATCTTAACACTGAAGGTTTGAGTGTGGTTAGCATTGTGAGACGGCCCTGGTTAACGTTGTAACATGTGGTTAACGTTGTGAAATAGTGGTGGTTAGGTTTAGGCAACAAAACCATTTGGTTAGGGTTAGAGAAAATATGATGGTTTGGCTTAAAATGACTACGCTTTTAACGTAACATAAGCTACGCACGTTACGTCATGTGACTCAGTGACGTGGCGTCACGTAACTCGTCTTAAGTAAAAATCACTCAACTTTTGGTTTCACACGGGACACGATCGCCAGTCCCCTGAGTAAAAGTAAGTCCTGCGTTTGTTTGTTCCATTCAACACACCTCCCACCCGCCCTTACTTTGGACTTACACCCTTCCGCCCGGACTTCTCTTTCTTAATACTATGTCCGATGCTTTCCAATAATGACGCAGATGCGTTTACATTGGAGTTAATTGAAAGCCCGGTGCGTTTCATACAAACACCAAAGGGTTCCTTGTGCATTGGTATCAATGGGCTGCGGGCCACTGCCCAAGCGCCGGTATTTGGCGCCTTGGGAGTGAGACAAGGCTGACCCTGGAGACCAGTATTCATATCCCTTGTGGAACCAAAAGTCAAGGTTGACTTACAGTATTTTAAATTATGAAAGCTACATAAATTAAGTTAGGTTACAAACATATTTGTTTTAACCCAAGCATGATCTTTTCTTTCCTAAACCTAACCAAGTAGTTTTGTTAGCTAAACCTAAATTGTTTCCGTGGTGGCGGCACACAATTTTAACACATTATGTGCCACCACAACATAATGTTCTGTTAAGAAATCACATATTTCTGTGAGATCACATTGGTTTTCCCTCCAGTTTGACTGTCTGCTCTGCCCTGATTGGTTTCACCTGTCCCTCATTGTCCTCTCCTTCTCCAGAGTATTTAGTGTGTGTGTTTTCTTCACTCTGTGCCAGTTCATCTTGTACCATGTTGTCAAGCATTCCAGCCTTTTTCTCTAGTGTGAGTCCCTAGTGCTTTGTGTTCCAGATTTATTTCCTGTAACCAGTCTTTTTGATTTACTTGTTACCAGCCTTCACCCCGAAAGCCATTTTGCAATAAATCAACGCACCTTCTTCCTGCTGCCTCCTCATCTGTTTATCTGCGTTTGGGTCCTTTCCCTGCTGCCTGCACTCCTAACCGTGACACATTTTCTCATTACACATTGTAACATCTCATTTGATCAATTGTTAATATCAAAATATTGATTAGTGCAGCTTTAAATAGAAGTGTAATTAGAAAAAATAGAAATACATCCAGTGTGGGGGCACAGGGTGAAATGGGATTTTGGATCAGAAGATGCTATTAGATCATACAAGAGTAACGGCCATGTGGCCAGAACATCTTATCTTGGCATTTTGTTATTTATGAATCAAGACTGTATTAGTGTGTTATTCAAAAGTTAATGACTTTATTTAACCGGGAAACGCCTCACTGAGATTATAAATCGTTTGTTTGCTCCCCAAGACAGCAGAGAAATTGTTTGGTCTAAATCAAATCATATTTTTATAATACAATAACTCAACAACAAAAAGGGTCTTCTTCTGCCTGGTGCCTGTATGCCTGGGAGATAAATGCAGAAATTATGCAGCAGAACTGGCTACATCTAACAAGAAAAGTCAGCATAGTTTTTATAGATGTATGAATGAATAACAAAAAGCCACACTGTCAATCCATTTTGATGAAATTCAGTTGTTCTTTTCAGTTCCGTGTGGAATGACAGAATGTTGTCATCAGGCATTTAACTGTCAAGCATGTGGGGGTACTGAAGGGGCGGCTGTTATGACAAACAGTTTATAATAAATATGTTTTAACTTTTTTTTTGTTTTTTGGACGAACCCCAAAATGTAACTTTCATGAACTGTTAAAGCTGTAAGACAAAAACATGGACAACTCCCAGACCGGACAACGCCATGGTAGTGACTCCACAATCACAAGGTAGCCCTAAAGCATACCCTGCTTTATCGTCTAAATGTGACCATAATTTACTAAATGAACATCATGCTGTATTGAAGAAGACTTGAAACTAGCGATTGAGACCATAAACTCATGTTTACAATGTTTTCTGAGGTAATAAATCAAGTGAGAAGTAGAGTCATTTTCTCATAGACTTCTATACAATCAGACTTCTTTTTGCAACCAGAGGAGTCGCCCCCTGCTGGCTATTAGAAAGAATGCCAGTTTAAGAAACTTCCACATCGGCTTCACTTTTCAGAAACGGAGGTTGCCTATACTGGGAATAACTACAAGGATACTCTTTTGATGTTGCTAATAACATGACCGGGCGCTTTTCTGGTCAGTCCAATCATGGAAGCATGGCTAAAAGAGATTTGCCCAGGTTCATTATTTATTCATTATTTGTGCAACTACTCGCTAGATCTTGTGCTTCAGGAGATAGCCCGAGAAGCGTGTTTGATAGCTGACACACTTAACTTTGAGCGGAGCATTGCAAATCTCATTAGAGAATGAGCTAAATGCTTATATAAGAAGACATCTTTTGGAAATGTGTGTAACGGATGTGTGCATCATGCTCAGGTTGCATTCCAGATGGTGTGCGAGGCAATTTCAGGGATATCCCGTGCCTATGGCCCTCATTTGGAGATGCTTGCAAAAATATCATGCAAGCACGATTCTCATGCTGAAACTAAACCTGAAAAGTTTTAAAGAGTCCACGGAGAATTTATGTCAAGTCTGCATCCACAAACAAGGGGGACACTTCAGTGAAGTGGAAAAGCTGATTCAGCTGTGTCTACCTGTGTCTCCTGCATCTTCAGAGATCTTTCTCAGGCCTTTGTCAGCTGAAAACTTGGCTCCGTAACACTCTCACTCAGAGGAGATGAACTCATCTGGTATTGAATGCTCCGGGGATGATGTATTTTTGTAGGCCACGCAGGAAGTTAGCATCGCCCTGGGTTCCCTTGACAAAAAGCCAATGGTTTTTTTTCCATTGGATTTTGGATTATTGTAGAAAATAAGCTCTGTGGCAAACACACGTTTATAATACTTACATGTTTAGTTCCGTAAAATAATCTCCACTACTGAACACCAATTTCTATGATTTTTGAAGCGTGAAAGCAATCACCAAAAGTAAAAAGCTAACGTTAGGCTATAAACAAACTACACCACGGTCGCATGAGTATACACAGTGGACGAGTCGCCATGATGACGTTCAGTATTCTCATTTAGCCACTTGTTAGCAACCGCCTTTTTTAAGACACATAAAGGCTTCAAAATTCACGAGTTTGATATTTACTGACGTATTTTATGAAGTTGAACAAAACGTTAAAATCTCTTAATCTTGTGTTAACCACAGACCTTATTTCAGGCATCTAACTAGAAACCCATTAAAAAAAAAAACAACTAATTTCCTGGTTTTACAGCAGGACTCATTCCTGTAACACTCTATTGCTGCATTTCCACAACGACATTTTGGATGATTTTGACATTCAGGCTCTCATGAAGGAGTTTATCAGCACCACTCCTGAGTAGTCTGAGTAGTGTGCCCAATGGATGGTTCTATTTTAATTACTGCCTCCCTGAAATAATTGCTTTTGTGACTTATTTATTATATCTCACATGATGTGGGTCAATAGGGGCCTACTACACCCACTAGAAGGTTTTATCATCTATTCACATGGTAGATCACTGAAAGAAGGTGTAAAAGAACATTACAGCGACCTCTAACGATCGTAGTGATTATGACAGAAGCAGAAGTGGAAGTCAGGTGCTGTAATATAGACAGTGTGAAACTCCATAAAGGGCAGAGGTCAGGGATGATGGATTTTACTAAACCTAAAGAAGTTGTCGTTTTGTTGATTAAACCTAAAGACGCCTGCAGTTTTAAAATGTGTTAGAACATGTTGCTTTTAAGTTTCACTTTCACTTTTACAATGTAGTAGGTGTAGTAGGCGCCTATTGAGCCACATCTATGGTGCTTATAGTGACTGATAAAGCCTATTCAATGGCCTTATAACAGTCAAATCGGGTGCTCATGACCTGGGTTGGGGTTACAACCTTATCTGACACTGAGGAAGTTTGCTATCTGACTGTAAGTCACGCTCTTCCGTGAAAGCAATTAACTGTGTTCTTGACTCCAAGCAAGTAGGCCACAGTTTCAACATCTTCGACTTCAATCACCCAGCAGCTTTGCACGTATGCCCAAATCTCTACTGCGTGGTTTTTAATGTATTCCGCAGCTTCCTTCATGCCTCAGTTGATTCTCATTATATCACCACATGGATGTACTGTATGGCTGTGCGTGTCTTTATGTATTCATGTAGCATGCTGCGAGCTGCGAGGGGTGAACTGAGAACAGGAGAACTGACATGCTCCCTCTCCACCATCCTCCGTGAACACTCCTCCACTGTTTCTATGCTAAGAGGGAAGAAAAAAAGGGTGTCCCCGTTTAAACCTTCCTTTACAAATCAATGACAAACACGATGATAAGAGAGTCAGTCAATCAGTGATGTCTGACCAAAGAGCTTTTTGAAATTACAGTGGTGACCTGAGAGTGACTGATAACAGCCGTCACTGTGAAGCAGGACGAACCTCTGATTCTCTGCAGAAAACATCTGTCTTGACTGCAGAGATTTTTTATTTTCAGTCTGGATGTCGATGATATCACCTAACAACTATTAATAATGTACATCCTTCAGGCTATAGAATATTCTATGCAACAACAAAAGGGCCAATTTGAACAAATCACACAGCAAGAACACTGTTAACCGCACGCATGATAGTGTGACTCACATAGTCAGAAAGCAGTAAACTCACACAGCGTCAGGTAAAGCAGACAAACTCCAAACCAGGTTATAAGCCAAACCTCTAAACACAACTCGAAACAAAAATCACAATTTGGGTGTGTGATATAATAAACAAGCCAGCATGAGCAATTATTCCACAGTGGCAGTAATTAAAATAGAAACATCCTTTAATGATTTCATTTAAATGTCATTGTGGACATGCAGCAATGCCAGATGAGTTCATCTCCTCTGAGTGAGAGTGTTACGGAGTCAAGTTTTCAGCTGACAAAGCCCTGAGAAAGATCTCTGTGAGGATGCAGGAGACACAGGTACCCACAGCTGAATCAGCTTTCCACTTCACTGAAGAGTCCCCTTGTTTGTGGATGCAGGTTTCACATAAATCCTCGAATTTCATGGACTGCAACTTTTCAGGTTTAGGTAGGTCGCGCGGCATCCTCAGTCTATGTATTCTATTACAATGGTTTGTATGATATCTTACAAAAAGTTATTCCTCATTTTTGGTGTGTTTTCTCACGAATGTAAAACAACATGTGACGCTTGTGTCTGTTTTTGCTCCAGTCTTCAAAATAAACCTCTGTCTTCACAGGAAACAAGTTGGTTAGGTTTAGGCAACAAAACTACTTAATCTGGTTTAAGAAAAGATTGACTTGGTTAGGTTTAAGCAACAAAACTATTAAGTTGGGTTCAAGCAACAAAACTACTTAGTTTGGTTTAAGAAAAGATCGACTTGGTTAGGTTTAGGCAACAAAACTACTTTGTAAGGTTCAAGCAACGAAGCTACTTAGGTATTTTAAGAGAAGATCAACTTGGTTAGGTTTAGGCAACAAAACTACTGAGTTAGGTTCAAGCAATAAAACTATTTAGATAGGTTCAAGCAACAAAACTACTTCGGTAGGTTTAAGAGAAAATCGACTTAGTTAGGCTCAAGCAACAAAACAACTTTGTTAGGTTTAGGCACCAAAACTTCTTAGTTAGGTTCAACCAACAAAACTACTTAGTTAGGTTTAAGAAAAGATCATGGTTTAGGTTAAAATAACACCGGAAGTGGCATAACTTAAGTACAGAAGTTACGTGACAAATAAATCTAATAAACCTCCCTACATGGCATTTGTCGTTCTTTATACTTTCTGGTTCACAATTACATGGATTGCATATGATTTGATTTCATGGGATATACGAATTACAATGCATGGTGTATGAAAACAGCCTGGTTAGAGGTGTAAAGATGCTCCACCAATGTAGCTCGGAAGCTGAGCGGAGGTCATGTCAGCCTCAGTTAGAGTTGCACCCCTTCTGACCTCTCTAGATCAATCTCATCTCACATGCCCGAGAGACAATCTTGTGCTGAGAAGCATGTGCAAGATGTGCTATTATTTCATTTTGTATCATATCAGACACCCAATTGTCAGTGGGAGTCAGTCGGGCTAACGTTGGACAGCTGGACTGGAGTCAGCTCCTGCTCATCAGGCATTGGGCTGTTAGCGGAAACAGGTTCACAATTACCACATCCTGTAGCTGTCCTATAGCTAGCTTTAGCTAGCTGGATCAATATCATCTGTCTCCCACCGGTGCTTGAGTTGAAAGGGTGGGTGGGAGGAGGTGTCGGTGAACTTTTGTAATTTCAGCCGATTAGACTTTTGTCAGGCCATTGAATAGCCATTATCGGTCACTATATGCACCACAAATGAGAGCCAATAGGGGCCTACTACACACACTAGTAGGTTTTATCATCTATTCACAAGGTAGATCACCAAAAGAAGATATGAAAGAACACGACAGCGACCTCAAGCGACCGCAATTATGACAGGAGCAGAAGTGGAAGTCAGGTGCTTTACTATAGATTGCGTGAAACTCCATATGGGGTGGCGGCCTTCTGACCCAGACGGGTGGGGTTTGCACCTTTTGTGAAACTAATAATATGTAGTTGTATTTGTGTTCACAAACTTTAAGTTTCACTTTCCCTTTTGAAACGTAGTTATTTTAAGCAAAAACACAATTTTTCCCCCTAAACTTAACTATGTTGTTTTGTTGCCTAAACCTAAAGAAGTTGTAGTTTTGTGGCCTCAACCTAAACAAGCTGTTTTGTTTGTGTTCAAACGTAACGTTTCATTAAGATGTATGTGTTAAAACGTGGCTTTTAAGTTTCGCTTTCACTTTTACAAAGTAGTAGGCCCCTACTAACCCACATCTATGGTGCTTATAACGATTGGTAACGCCTCTTTAATGGCCTGATAACAGTCGAATCGGGTGCTTATAAGTTAGATTTGATGGGATACAAACTCTTGAAAATTCTTTTTTGTGCTGTTATGAAAACATGTTGGCACAGAGATGGTTTAGTAATGAATCTTGATCGGCCAAATTAGAAGGGATATAAAAGCTATATTTGCCACAAACACTCCTATTTATACACTTGAACCACTCAAACTCTTATTATAAACCGCTTGTGTTACACCTGGCTCTCGTCCATGTACCCGGGAGATCTACAGTGCACACACCACATTGCTCTCTAATCCTAATTACATGCGGCAGTGTGTGAATTACTGCTTGTGTGTATGTGTGCATATATATGTATATGAGAGAGGGTAGGAGAGATTGACGAGATAATGAGAAAGTGAGAAAGGGATAAAGATAGATGGATTAAAGACGTGCATGCATCACGTCGCTATAGGCAATTCAGCTCAGCTCTTTGTTTCATTCTGATCCACGTATAGAAAATGTCACGGCTCTGAAAGGAACATTTGCTCAAATTGGATTTTTTTTCCTAACAAGCCTGTTTACTCATGACACGCTGTTTGTGAGCGTGATTTCCTCCACACATGATCCATTTTTTTTTTTTTAAAAACTGTGATATCCTTACTTTTTCTGACCTTTTGCCTTTCCCTCAATCATCACTATGGTTTCATGATCATTCCTGATTAACTCTGCTACACAACACAAAACAGACCTCTCCTTTTTAGAGCTCTATAAATAACACTGATTTCTGTTTCCTCTTTTCCCCCCCAACACATGAAAAGGTTTTTTCTTTCTGGCCTCCTTTTCTTCTGCATGTTTCACGGCTGAAAGTGGGTTAATGAATCAGTCACAAGGACACAGTATTGACTCTCGGCTGTAGATTACTACGGTATGCTAATGAGGGATCACTTTGTCCCGAATAGGCCTGCTTATATAAGAGGAGTCAGAGGAGGCTGAAAAAAAAAAAAATCACCATAAACATAAATGTAAACAATCATGAAACATCCTGAAAAAAAAAACTGCACGAGGAGCAGCAGCTATGTATGACGTCATCGGATGTTATGAAGACAAACAGTGAAACCAGTGAGACCAAAAAGGAAGAACTTTGAGGTGTTTTTTTGCTCCGACAAGTCAACAGCAAATCATCATCCACGTGTGATCTGATATTTATTAAAAACATTTTTGTTCAGTTTTACATCGTTTCAACATATTACACACATCGGTTTGGCAATCGATCATCGAGGAAGGCATCCCGCTAACATGGAACCCACATCCCGGTGTCAAAAAACATCAGTGTCGGTTTTCTGGCGTTTAGCCTTTTAAAAACCGAACTTCACAGTAACACCGGAGTGAGACATGGAGCCTGAACGCACCACACACTCACACTCTCACACACATACACTCACACACACACTCACTTACACACACACACATTGTAGAAAAATAGAGTGATCACTAATAGAATCCAGTTTCACCTGATTCAAGACTTTTTCCATACAAAAAAAACAAAAAACAATCTATTAGCAATTGAGTTCAAAGACAAGCACAATATAACCAGCCTATATATACAGCCTATAAATATTTATAGGCTTTGAACATGACATATTATATAGGCTATTTTGTCAAAGAGTCCTGAATATCTTTTACACAAGAAGAAAAAAACAATATAATGTGCCATGTGTGTGAAAACATCTTGATATATATAGTAGCAGCATCTGAATATTTTGTGAGTTTTGGACACTTATGAAGCAGAATGATGGAGCAGAAGAGCATCTCTTTTTTATAAACTACACTTGGAGCACCGCTGCTTGGGAATGTACCATCTCATGTCTGTATTGCTGCAGCCAGTTCCTGAGCTCGGAGATCCGGTATCCTTCCGGACCTCTACCACCCTGGTACACCACTCTCTCGTCCATCACGATGTAAAGTCTCTCGAAGTAGGCTCCGTACGCCGCGTTGGACGAGTTCTCCATATTATCCACCACCACTTTGCTACCAGGCGCCTCTGCGAGCATCAGCTGCGCGGCTCGGAGTCTATCCTCCAGGCAGCGGTGCTTGGGGATCTGGTACGGCGCGTCGGAGCTCACCCAGCCGTCCGACGGATGCGCCTCCTCGATGTACACAACTAAGAAGTCCGCAATGTCCGCGTACTGGCTCACGACGCGCTGGAACGCCGTCAGACGCGTCATGAACGGCGGTCAGGAGCAGCTGCCGAAGTTGAGGATGAGCGGTCGTTTGTCTCTCATGCAGTCCAAGAGCCGGACCTGTCGTCGCTCTTGCACCAGCATCACCTCGGTGTTTGGAGCCGCGCGTCCGAGGTGCGCCGATTTGAGAAAGTCCAGTTTCTGTCCGTACCACACGGCTCTGAGGGACTCCAAGGTGAACATCTTGTTGGAGTCGGAGACGCACACCGGAGGGTCGTCCGGACTGTCCTGCTGCTTTTCACCCATTTTCAGAAACACTTTTTTCCTAATGCATAAGAAATCCAAGAGCCAGAGCATGACTGCAGCCAGGAGGAACCGAGGAAGGAGCATCAGACACAGGGCTGAGTGCTTCAGAGCCCTCGCCATCTGGACACCTCCAGAGTCGTGCATCATCTCTCTTTTTCTTCCTTTCCTCCTCTTTTTCCTTTCCTGATAAAGGATGCGACTATACCGCTGGGCCGGCTGAGAAAAAGAAGACACACACACACAACAAGTACTTAGTCACCTTTACCCATTGGAGAAAAAACTATCTGACGCACGCAGGCACTCTTTTTATAGGTACAGCTAGAGCATTTGAATAATGGGGGGAAAAAAAGAAAAAGAAAAGGGAAGAGGAGAAAAAAACAAAACACGCCCACTCACATGGTGGGGATTACCTCCAGTCCAATCTGGGTTTTTAAAGATCCACACAGAGAGAGACAGAGAGAGAGAGTGTGTCTTCAGTCCAACATCTAGATAAATAAAAACATGACACATTGGTGTTTTTTATTATTATACCACTGTGCTGTGAGACACTTAGGATTAGTTTTAATTGGCTGTGGTTGAACGCACGGTGAAAGTCCTGAAAGGGAAAAAAGGAAAAAGAAAAACATTTTCGCTTCTTTCTTTTTGCCTGTGGACTCAGATCTCTATCTCTCTCTGTGGCCACTAGAAGGCGCTGGACTCATACAAGACTGTATGACTGTATATATCCAGGCTTGGATGACTCATTCACTGAGCTGCTGCTATACAGAGGCCCCTGGACACCTTGAGGAGGAATACAAGGCAGTATAAACCTGCCACCACTGGTTTTTCTAAAGTGAAAGATATTCAGCACATTAAAGTTTTTGAACCCATGTCCTGTAGTAGTGTATTTATCGCCTATTTCCTTACCCGTAACCTGTTTATTTTGTTTTATTACCCATAACCTGATTGTGTGATTGTATAAGTCTACTCGACATACATTACATATACTAGGCCTACAATACAAATAGTGCACTGTACAGTGTATATATTTTGGATTTGCACCTTATTATTATTGTTATCTTGTATTTGCGCTGTTACCAGTCTGTTATCTTATCTTATCTTATCTTATCTTATCTATTTAGCACTGCTCGACACTCATCTGCCAAAATCTAAACAAAAATGTGCATTAATACCTTCACAAAGGTGTATATTAAGGCTGTCAATCGATTGATTATTGCGATCAATCGTATGATTGACCATGATTAATCGAAAATGAATCACACATTTTTTTATCTGTTCAAAATGTACCTTAAAGGGAGATTTGTCAAGTTTTAAAATACTCTTATCGACATGGGAGTGGACAAATATGCTGCTTTATGCAAATATATGTATATATTTATTATTGGAAATCAATTAACAACACAAAACAATGACAAATATTGTCCAGAAACCCTCACAGGTACTGCGTGTAGCATAAAAAATATGCTCAAATCATAACATGGCAAACTGCAGCCCAACAGGCAGCAACAGCTGTCAGTGTGTCAGTGTGCTGACTTCACTATGACTTGCCCCAAACTGCATGTGATTATCATAAAGTGGGCATGTCTGTAAAGGGGAGACTCGTGGGTACCAATAGAACCCATTTACATTCACATATCTGGAGGTCAGAGGTCAAGAGACCCTTTTGAACATGGCCATGACAGTTTTTCCTCGCCAAAATTTAGCGCAACTTTGCAGCGTTATTTCGCCTCCTTCCTCACAAGCTAATATGACAAGGTTGGTACCGATGGCTTTCTTAGGTTTTCCAGTTTCACTCTTCTAAAACCCTACAACTGCCGAAAGATCAATTGCGTTCATGTGTTAAAGATATTAGTGGCGTTAAAATGCATTTGCGTTAGCGTGTTATTATCGCGTTACTCTGTGTATATTTAACATTTATGGCAGGACTACTGTATTGGATTATATTTTATATATATATTTTTTTATTTTGGATTGTTCTGTCCAATCTACCAATTAAGGCTATGGAGTTAATTCAAGTTAATTTGCAGATACGTTTTGATTACTGTTTCACTGCTAAATTTAAGTAAAGAGTCTGGCATCTCTCGCCAAATTCAAGACAATTGTCAACTCTGTGGTAAATGAATCATTTGTAATTGCCTCTGTCCTTTGCTCATTCCATCCTTTTTTGGTGTTTGGTGTTTTTCAATTTCAGTGGGACATACCTGGTAAATTATAAAGTATGATCTGAACGTCAGTCACATCACCTCACCCCCAACGTTAGTCTTTTCATTACCCTGGGGTTGCCAGGCGACCAGCGGAAACATAAGAAGTCCGGCCCTGTAAGACCACAATGTCTGTTTTTAACACTTCGGTTTTTGAATGGATCAAACAAATATAATTACAAAATAACATGCTAATTTGTGAGCTTTAGATGTGCTGTGATGCGGATTTTGTTATCTTTGGACAGAGCCAGGCTAGCTATAACCCTGTTTCCAGTCAAACTGTAAAAACCTCCTGCAAAACAACAGCAAGCAGCTCAAATTTGTCTTACCTGAGAGTGTTTGTTTAAAAACCTGTCTGTCAGATTTGCCTCGTTTGACTTCACTGTGACCTCTTGGTTTGTACAATGTAACAGATAAAGAACCAAGGAGCCAAACCCAAGAAAATAGGATTCATGTTGTGATAAAACTGAATATTTTTCTGAGAACTACACCTGCAAACGCAGCACAGACGTCCAGGCTGACCGGAGTCACCTGGGACTGTTTAGCAGCTGTGGCACTGGACGCCTCTGATGGTTTTTAAAGACAGCAGCAGACAAACTGGTGAGAAATGGCCGTAACAAACCAGATGTGCAACAAGCTACACGTCAGACGTCTCGGCTTCTTTTACACAAACATCTGCGAGTGTGAAGTTAGTTTGTTTTGTAAACAAAGTAATAGAAAAGGGATGGGATGCCAGGCGCCATCCACTCCCAAAGTAACTGGCCACATTCAAAGCAAGATGTGGTATCAGAAAGTTAGCTGCATGTGTTTCACACATAAGAAGCTTTTACCACTTAGCATGTTGGATTTAATGACAAACATTGTGTAACATACTTTTATATCTTAGTTATATAATGTTATATAATGCATGGTATTATACATGAAAACTCAAACATTATTTGTCCTTTTCACGCTGTCACAGTTTGATCCTGTTTAAAAACCAGCCGATTGGATTTACCTCTAAACATTAAAAAGGAGACATTAATCAAAAGGCCACTCTTCTGAATGAAATACATTTGATTTTCTTCATTATGTCATGAATTAGTCACAGCCCGAAGTGGTTTAACTGTTGTCCCGTGACAGGGTGGAACAAAAACAACTCTGACGTCAGAAAATAAGAACTTTGTGCCTGAGCTTGCGAAAAAATGTTTTTCTTGCACGTCTGACAGCATTTTACATTGTGCAATTTAAAACCGTATTGGGTGACGAAAGATTGTGAAAAACAACGGACAAACATTTTCTATGGAAATGGATGTGACTCAGATGTACGAACGGACATGCTCCCTCAGGCAGCAAAGATCCAGCAAACTGATGACACACTGTTTTTTATCTCCCCTATTGTTCTAACTCCAGTCTGCAAACTCCATTTATTCCATCCCAGTCTTAACATGATCTGAATCTACAATATGACGCACTTTGTGTGTACATAAGCTTTACATATGACAGCGGTATGAAAGAGGCTTAATTA
This sequence comes from Sebastes umbrosus, assembly GCF_015220745.1. Classification (NCBI taxonomy): domain Eukaryota; kingdom Metazoa; phylum Chordata; class Actinopteri; order Perciformes; family Sebastidae; genus Sebastes; species Sebastes umbrosus. The sequence goes on along the minus strand of NC_051286.1, from coordinate 18,142,459 downwards.
ATTTAAACACTTGTTACAGAATGAAGGGTGATGATATAACTGCTGCCAGTGTTGTTTTGGGCTGTGGCCATCGAGACTGAAAGGACACAATGTCCAAAACGTGTTTTCTATGAGATGATCTAAGGTGTACACTTGCAATTGCTAAATATTGAAAGCAAATATTAGCCAACAGATTATTACGAAATTTCTTATCTGATGTAATATCATACTACTGTTGTCATTTATCCTGAAGGTCATTGAAGTGCTGCCAAACAAGGTGTTTACTGTAAAAGTAAGAAACGCCACCCATCAAGTACAAAGAGTGTCTGATGTTGACGCCTGCAATAGAGAAACACTTAGCTCTCTATAATCAGGGTTTCCTGTGAATCTGGTTTCTCCAAACCAGTCTGTTCAATTTCTGCAGGGATCTGGATTAGATCACTGGCGTCTTTTTGTTGTTTACACCCCGACTAAAATAAGAAAAGAGCATGTGTGTGCTGGCTTGCGGAGAAGCCCTGGCCAGTGTCGGTTACTAGGGTTGAATGTGATTTTCCCAGAATCATTAGGACCTCTTAGATCAGCCCTTGTGGTGACACAACGATCTGAAAGGTCACCGCAGAAATACGTTTCCTAAGCTTTATCCTAAGCTCATTAACTGTAGCAACGATTGCCAACGTACAAACACTCAAGACATGGGTCCCTCGAGTCACGGGTCGTCACTCACTTAAACACACACACACTTTGACCCACTAATGCGATATGACAAATAGGAAACTGGTTTACCTTTCAACTTCCTAGATTACTCTGGCACCCTTAGGTGCATCACCATCCACCCTCACACCAGGCGCCTTTTTTCCTTTGAGGAACCTTAATTCAGTCACTCAGTTTTAGTTATCAGGGAAGTTTTTTGTTAGAAATTCCCATAAAACATTTTACATCCATATAAGAATAATGATATTGAATTCTAATTTATACAGTGTGATCATACGATATGCAAAACACGAAGATAAAAACATTATCTTTTTGTATGTCATTAGGTTTCTTCTAAATACTGTTACCGCAGTCTTTTCTAGAATAAGCAAAGTCTGTTTTGCTTAGAAAGCCCCATAAAATAAGAACTTTTTATTGTGTAAATACCTCTTTCTCTTTAAACCGCCTAGTCTGCCACCACAATCCCACAGCTACTGCTACTTTTCAAATTCTCAACCGCCAGCTTGACAAGTATGGCTTAATGAAACACTGGTGGCCTGAGCCTGGATTCGTTTTTGTTTTTTCTTTTTTTCTCGAGATTATTTTCTGAAACAAACTGCTGGAACCTTACTTTCATTAGACACAGTCTGGATCTTGGCATGGGAGCGCGGGTCATACAAGGACATCCCAGAATAGGAAAAACAGCCTGGACAGAGCCTGCAGCAAAGCACTAAGAGTGGCAGGGATCCAGCAAAACCACTATTAGTACACTGGCCACTGGAGAGTCACTGAATACACACGTCTCAGGTAGAACACACACATCCCTGTACAACTATCTATGTGAGGACACTCATTGACATAATATACTCCCTAGCCCCTTACCCTAACCTTAACCTAATTCCAACCTGAACCTTAAAACCAAGTCTGAACCCTCAAACAGGCCTTTGAACAAAATGTCCTCACTTTCCAAAAAGGTCCTCGCTCTGAAGGTTTCAAACTCAAATTGGTCCTCACAAAGATATATGCACAAGAACTCACACATACACACACGTATTTGTTTGGATCACTTTTGGGGACATTACACACACATAACTGCCACACTAGTTTGAGGGCTGTCAGGTGATGTTGTTGACATGTATACCATGTGTATGTCACATATCATGTTGTATGTAGTTTAAGGTTAGGTAAGGTTGCAATAAAAAGCACTTTTGACTATTCATGGTCAAAATACAGCCCTGTCCCTTATGTTCGTCAAGCATTTGAGTAGGTTTGTAGTTACTAAGCAACCGTCATGTAGTCCCTCTCAGGCTAATCCGTCTAGGCCGCTGTGGCTGCATGGAGCCTTCGATGCACACTGATACATCACCTTGGATCACCAGTGTCCTTTGTCCACAAGAGCAGCGCTGATACACCAAACTGCACGACTTTAGAGAGGGTGGCTGTTTTTCTTTATCGCATCACACAGCCGGGTCATTTAGCCCTGAAAAATAACTAATCTGTTGTATTGATAAAGAGTCAGTGCTGGGAAGATAGGTACGCTTTACACCGTGTCCCTCGCTGCAGTTTATCAGTCTGCTCACAAATGGAGTCGCGCGGCCTCTTTTGACTTTTCAGCCAGAAACACCACCAAAACTAAGTAGATAAAGCAGGGACAAAGTGCGTCAGCTGAGGTCTGATATGATAATTCTGAAAGTGAAAGACTATTCTCAAATGTCAAAACACAGAGATTTCCTGTAAGGCCTTTAATGTGATTTTGATTTGGACAGGAATTTCCCATTCCCCAAGACAGTCTTTAGTGTGTTTCAAAGAATGACTTGTCATTAGGATATGATAATAGAGGCTCCCCTGGGATAGGTCTTCCTGGAATTGTGTTTATTTGACCTACTTAGAAGGTAAAAACTATTAGCAGGAAAATAATCCTCAAAACAAAATTATCACATTATTCCATTCATGTTGGACAGTTTTCAACCAAAGCAAACCCCATGTGTCATGAAGGTTCAACTATAGTCTACAATGTGATATGGCCCATTTCTCTACAGGCTCCCTCGACATAAAATGCAGAAATGCAGAATATAGTGCTACATTAACTGTTAACATCCTGGGTTTCAAGTGGTTTGGGACATCTGCATTCACACACTCTATATGCTGTTTTATGTCTCCATGTTTTATTGTCCAATAACAGCAAATGTAAAGGAACAATCTTAAAAATATGTGCAGTTCAACATCTTGGGAAATACACTTATTCGCTAAGTTTGATAAGAAGATCCATACCACTCTGGTGTCTGGACTTTAAATGAAAATGCAGCCAGCAGCCGATTAGAATAGCTTAGCATAAAGACTTGGAACGGGGAAACAGCTTACCAGGTCTGTCCGAAGGTGATAAAATCTGCTTACCAGCGCCTCCAAAAGTCACAAATTAACAAGTTATATCATGTGTTTAAGCTGTAGAAAAACAGAGTAAGAATGTCACGTTGTGGTTTTATCTTGTCGTCACAAGGTTGACAGACAACCAGCAAGGACCCAAGATGCGAAACTTTTGCAAGATAGTTAAAGTTAGGCATTGACCTCGAATGGTTAGGGCAACGAGGCTCACGAGAGTTTTCGCACGTTTACGCAATTTGGCATTACCTTAGACACGACCCCAAGAAGTAGTTTGGCAAATAATAGCCTGTAAAACCCCAACTTGTCGTTTTTACCTTTGGCTTTGTGTACGGATTTTCCTGGTAGTCAGATTGTCTCACTTTTGGACAGAGCCAGGCTAGCCGTTTCACCCGTTTCTACTTTATGCTCAGCTCACTGGCTGGTTGTAGCTTCATGTTTACTGTACGGACATGAGAGTGGTATCAATGTTCATCCAACTCTGCAAAAAAAGTATATTTCCCAATATGTCCAACTATTCCTTTGAGAATATATGAACAACATATAGAGAGTGTATATCATTTTTTAAACAGATGGTTTAAAGAAATAAAATGAACTTTATAGTTTCCCTTCTATGGGCTTTGCTTGTAAAGCGAGCTGATTTATAGGTCCATCTTGATTGTTTCCACTACTCTTGAGACTACACTGGGAACACTGTGAAGAACATAATAATTCATATATGAAGTTTTAACACATCTGCATATTTGGGGAATTTGCCAGCTTTAGGAGCCTCACTTATAAAAACACAGGCAACAAAGCCTGTGTATGCTCAGCTGTGCATTAAAAGTAATCTCACTGACTTACTTTATTTACTACTGAACGGCCAGTGGATATAGTTTCATGTCAGAGCTGGAAATATAAGTTTGTCGTCTATAAAACAAAAAAATTGGTTTACCTTCAACCTTATGCAGTTACTGAATTTAAGTGAGCATGTACCGCCAAGGTTTGAGTATAAGAATGTTTTGAAAAATATTTTTTTTAATCTATATTTTATATATAGTTTTTTTTTTCTTTAATTTTGAGCCAAGGCCCTTTAAAATCTCTGTACAAATCCTCGCTTATGTGTTTCCAGCCCATCCGGTATCAGCTTGACCTACAGCCTACCGCTATCTGTCAGGCAACTTACAATAACATGCAATGGACCATGTGAAAGCCCTAACCTGTCAATTAACAACAAGCAACCTATACGTAGTTAAAAGTGCTCCCAGAAAACCTTTGCACTTTGGAAGCTGGTATGAATTTCTTTAAAGACTGGAGCTGAGCAAAGTTTTGTTTAGAGACCACTTTTCTCTTCCCTCATGAGCTGTTTTCACTCACATGACCTGCTGGTTTGCGTGACGGAGGGGTCACGGACTCACATGGAGTTGAAAAGCTGAGCTGCTAGACAGTGTCTAACACGACGATTTTTTGTCCGTGCTTGCAGGTTCCTATGTGTTTGTTTAACAATAAAACAGAAAGGAATGTAAGTATTATCTATTTTTAATCAAGATATCACGTATTAATGAAGATGTCCAACAAAACACGCTCTGCATACAGACATCACATAACACACTTGGCACTCACTCTTGCGTGAATATTAAGTTTTTATTAAAAACATAAAAGAGCAATATTGTGCCTTCATCAAAAATTTAAAATAGGAGATATTATTACAGCTGCTTCTTTCTAATAGCTTTTAAACACAATCTGAATGTCTTTTGAATATTTTAAACCTGAGTTTATATGCTTTTTTTTCCACTACCAAATTCACTGTGAGGAGCACTTGCCGTCAGTGGAGCCTGATTGTCCCTGATGAGGATCAGGTGGGTGAAGGTTATTTCTACCTCTGGTTTCCAGTGTTCAGATGCTGAGTCATTGTCTCATTGTGCGAGCTTAATTCTGTTAGAGGTGGGTGTATTGGCAGAAGTTACCACGTGAACCTTTCTGCATGATGTGCTCACAGCTTTCTGTTTCAAGTTCAGTCAGTTAGAGTGAGGTCGGTCTGTGTGGCCTGGCTTCTCAGTTTTGACCTGGCATTACTCTGTTTCCCAGAGAGTTTATCCTCTAGTCAGCTCCTCGGCAGTGGTGTTTTAATTTACTATCTGAGTCCACTAATCTTAATATCTTCGTGACGATAAAGAGCCTTTTTTTCTTTTAGGCTCATTTTTATTAGGTAGTTGCGTCCCACTCCCCGTTACAGACATTCATTGCCTGTTTTGACAGAGAGATGGTATAAGGACTTGATCAAATAGAACAAGACCACTTTGGGACTTTCTCCCCAGATAATACATCCTTAAATTATCTTAAATACCAAGCTCCCAATTTATGTTGAGTCACTCTGTTTGAAATATTAAAAGTAGGCCTGTCAAAGTTAACGCGATAATAATGCGTTAACGCAAATTTGTTTTAACGCCGCTAATTTCTTTAACGCATTAACGCAACTTCCGTTTTTTAAGTTGTAGCGGGCTCAGTTTAAAAGACAAAGTGAAGATACTGGTACCATTGGTACCAGCCATGTCATACTAGTTTGTTTCGAAGGAGGCTGAATAACGCTCCAAACTTGCGCTAAATTTTGGTGAGGGAAAAACTGGTATGGCCATTTTCAAAGGGGAGCATATTTACCCACTCCCACTTGACAAATCTCCCTTTAAGGTACATTTTGAACTAATAAAAAATGAAAGTACTGTAGGGAGAGTCATTGTTTACTATAAGCACATGAGACACTCAAGGTTAAATTAAATGAAAGGGAAGAAGGTACCTAATTTATTTATATATGAACCACTGGTATCCGTACAGCTGCAGTCACTGACTCAAAGGAAAGCTAAAATTGAATTTGGAGTCAATCCCACATAGGCTATTGCTCCAAATACTCAGTAGAGCACCAAATGCACAGTTAAAAATACAATATTTCCTTCTGTTTGAGTAACATTTAAAAACTACAGTTTTCTTTTTTTAAATGAAAGTATCTTTGTGATGTGTTTTTAAAGATTTACATGTTCAGTAGGAACAAATGTGCTTGGGGGCTGAGAGCTACTGACAGGCTGGGGAATGTGAGAAGTATTGAGAAGCTGTCAAATGCTCTGTTGGTCTTTTTGTTGATACTGTAAACATATAGATTGCCACCAGCCTTATTCTTTAAGGCAGGGGTGGAGCAGTCAGTTAACCGGTTTCCAAAAAAAACCAACATACACAAGAGAAAAAGACTGAGGCGAAGCAAAACAGAATTGGCAGGCCTCCTCGATTAAAGGCCCAGTCACTCCAGTATTTCAAACTGCAAAATTAAAGGCTAAATCAATTAATTTCAATGACATTGATGCGGTCAGTGGGTTTGCTCGCGGGGGCGAAATACATTTTTTTCACAATCTTGTTCAACTTTGGTGAACTTGGACTTGCAAATTTGCGCCAGCGACTAATAGCAAGTCGTCTTGTCAGACCTTTGAGGGGACAGAGAACTGGTCTGGGAGTTGTCAGTCATTTTGTCTTAGAACTTTAACCCTTTCACGGTGTGTTTTCTGTTCATGAAAGTTTATTGTAACATTCAGGTTGCCTAACGTCTTATTCGGCATATGGTTACTTAGCTAGTACTTAGCTCCACCCTCTCGTGTCACTTCTGGTTGCAAAAAAACAAGATGACGACGGCCAAACTCAAGACATCAAAACTGTAATCCACAAACCAACTTGCACTGTGGTGTCTGGACAACTGCCTCTCACTGAATGTCCGATAAAAACCAAGGAGCTGATTGTTGATTTTGGGAAGCAGTAGGGGAGGAACTACTCCCCCCTCAAGATTGACGGGACGGCAGTGGAGAGGGTGAACCACTTCAAGTACCTCAAGGTCCGCATCACAGATGACCTGACATGGTCTATTCACACAAACATCCTAGTCAAAAAGACACAGCAGCGCCTTTGTCCCCACCGACGGCGGAGGAAATTCAGGATGTCACCACAAACACTCAAAACATTCTACAGCATACCACGGAGGGTTGTGGGGGGGTGAACTCCAGCCAAAACGACATTTACACCAGGTGGTGCAGGGCCAAGGTTGGCAGAATCATGAAGGATTCGAGCCATCCCAGCAATGGTCTCTTTGAGCTGTTGCAGTCAGGGCCAGAACTGAGAGGCCAAAGAGGAGCTACTTCCCTTCAGGCCATCCGAATACTGAATGAGGATACTGCCAAAGCTCCTGACAAAACTACACCTCTGATGTTGCTGACAATTACCTCCATTAAACCCCCTGCATCCCTTTATTTGCATCATATTTAATATCTTTTTTTTTAGAGTTGTCAAAGATAACGCAAATAACAACGTGTTAAAGCAAATTTGTTTTAACTCTACTAATTTCTTTAAGGCATTAACACAATCGATCTTCTGGAGGTTTTAGCGGGCTCAATTTTAAAGCTAGAATGAAGATACTGGCCTCATACGAAACTAGAAAATAAAGGGATCCCTTGACCTCTGACATCCAGATATGTGAATGAAAATGGGTTCAATGGGTACCCATGAATTTCCCCCTTCACAGACATGCCCACTTTATGATAATCACATGCAGTTTGGGGCAAGTCATAGTCAAGTCAGCACACTGACACACTGACAGCTGTTGTTGCCTGTTGGGCTGCAGTTTGCCATGTTATGATTTGAGCATATTTTTTATGCTAAATGCAGTACCTGTGAGGGTTTCTGGACAATATTTGTCATTGTTTTGTGTTGTTAATTGATTTCCAATAATACATATATACATATATTTGCATAAAGCAAGCATATTTTCCCACTCCCATGTTGATAAGAGTATTACAGTAAATACCTGACAAATCTCCCTTTAAGGGACATTTTGAACATATACAAATGTGCGATTAATCATGGACAATTATGCAAATAATTGCGATTAAACATTTTTTCTGCACTATATTTCATATTTAATTTTGCACATACCTTATCTTGTTGTACATATTGTATTGTTGTATAGCCTATAATGTATTTTTACTTTATTTTTTTAATTCTATTTTTAGATTTCAAGCACAGCACTAGAGACAGACAAGCATTTCACATCACAGTGTAGAGATATGTTGAGTGTGTGGAAAATAAAAACCTTGAACCTACCAGACCTTCTCACAGTGGCCCTCTGGTTGATGCTGGAACTGCTATTTTTGAATCTACTTGAAGACAACAGTCAGGACAGCGGCGACGTAGTGGAACAAGTGCAGGCATGCGGAATCATTTGTCTCAGTGGTGGAATACAATATGTCACGAGCACATGAAAGCTTCCGTGGCTATATTTCTGTACATACACACGCTTGCTCAACTGAATGATTGGCATACTTCACATAGTGCACACGCAAGGGAGTGCTACCTGGCCAACCGGTTACATTTTGCTCTGTGTTTGCAAAAACATGAAGAAAGGTAACGTGACTTGTAAGAGGGATTCTTAATTTGTCCTCTCCAGCAAAAAAAGCGCTAACAGAAAAAGCTTTAAAAAGTAGCAGGATGATTTTCTGGCTTGGAGAAGCTGTGTGTTAATCTGATCTGCTGCTTAATGGTTTGGGGAAGAGTTGTTGAAGTTCATCAATAATGGACTAGGTCAGAGTACCAGTCTGCGACCTGGAGACATCGTGACTGTCGCGGCTCTGGGTGCACCGCACATCTGTCACTGTTAACGTGCTAATGCTGCCAGAGCTTGTTTATAGTCTGGATCTATAGCTACCATTCATCAAAGCAGCCACAGGCAGTCCTTTGACAGCTTCACGGGTTTAAGGTCAGTCTGTGTCTTAGCAATTTTTAACTTTAAAGAAAACTGTTCGACAATTTCGCCTTATTCAGTGTTTATATTTCACTGTCTAGAATTAGCTTACGAGCACAAAATGATCAGACATTAAATAAGATAAATATGGGGGCCTCTTTATCCCTCCCTGGCTATTTCTGATTTATGGACATAATTATCATAGCATGTAAGAGAAAGAGTCATAGGTTTTACTTGTCACATGCTCATACAATATATGAGCAGTAAAATGCAGGGTGGCATACTCTTGAGGCTGTGCTAAAAGTATAATAGTGTGAGCAGTGTGCAATAAAATAAAATGAATTAGAATACAAGTAGAAAAGGAAACCTAAAGGCTACAATTTCAAAGGTAAAACGTTATGAATATATTTAAGTATTGAAACACTGTGTATATTTGCCCAGTGTGTGGGCTATTTTCCCAGTATATAAAAATGTTAAATGTACATCTGTCACAGCTGTAAGGCAAAAACAAACATGGTTTAAAATAGGGCTGTCAGCGCTAAGGCGATAATAACGTTAACAAAATCGTTTTAATGGCAATAATTTCTTTAACGCAATCGATCTTTCGGAGGTTGCGGCAGTTTTAAAGCTAGAGTAAAGATACTGGCATGATACAAAACTAGACAACCTAAGGAATCCATTGGTACCAACCATGTCATACTAGCTTGTTAAATAACGCTCCAAACTTATGCTAAATTTTGGCTAGGAAAAACTGTAATGGCTAATTTCAAATGGGTGTCTTGACCTCTGACCTCAAGATATGTGAATGAAAATTGGTTCTATGGGTACCCACGAGTCTCCCCTTCCCACTTTATGAGAATTTTGAGCAAGTCATAGTCAAGTCAGCACACTGACACACTGACAGCTGTTGTTGCCTGTTGGGCTGCAGTTTGCCATGTTATGATTTGAGCACATGCAGTACCTGCGAGGGTTTCTGGACAATATTTGTCATTGTCTTGTGTTGTTAATAGATTTCCAATAATACATATATACATACATTTGCATAAAGCAATATTTGCCCACTCCCATGTTGATAAGAGTATTACAGTAAATACTTGACAAATCTCCCTTTAAGGGACATTTTGAACATATAAAAATGTGCGATTAATCGCGATTAATCATGGACAATTATGCAAATAATTGCGATTAAACATTTTTTCTGCACTATATTTCATATTTAATTTTGCACATATCTTAGTGTAAGTATTAAATACTTGACAAATCTCCCTTTAAGGTACAAAAATGTGCGATTAATTTGCGATTAATCACAATTAATCATGGACAATCATGCGATTAATTGCGATTCAGTATTTTAATTGATTGACAGCCCTAGTTTAAAGTAAAAAGTTTTTTTTTTTTAACATTTTTATGACACTTGTTCCATCTTTGTTATACTGTAATATTATATCACTGACATGATGGGTAATGCAGTAATACTGTTATAATGATGCCGGTGCACAAGAAACCAGTTACAAAACAATATGTTTAAACTGATAAAATGACCATTTGAATACACTATTCCTGAACAATATTTGTTAATACTCTATGTACACCACTTTTGCACTGATGCAATGTTATGTTTATGTAATAATTTGTTATGGTGAGTGTGACCTTCCTTTTCCATTAGCCTCTCTCCCTTTTGTTATATTCATTTTCTAGTCTGCAAGACATTGGATTGCACTACTGTTTTCTATTTTAAGAACACTTCCTGGGGTTTCTTTTCTTTTTGAAGTTGGAATTGATTTCTCCAGTGCAAATGTATTTAAAACATTTCTTCAAACAGTCTTATTTGCTTTATTTATTCAGCGGTTTGCTCATTGTGCTTTAAGGAACACAATGTACTTTCACTGGTACATACTGTACTGAAGCGAAGAGAGGGTCGCTTAAGGTGACTAATTACATAAAACAGTGAGTCTCTTTTTGATTTCAATTCTTTTCATCAGAAAATCTGAACTTGCGTTTGACATGCGCTTTGTGTGATCATCTTGTGTTTCTGACCCTCATGGGGCATCCCTGACAGGCTGCTGCTGCTGCGTCTTCAGATGTTCATGAAATGAGAGGAGGATGACTGAATGCTGAACAGCTTCGGTTACCACATCGAGCCAGAGGGTGTTTATACTGCTGTTACTATGGAGATATACCTCTCGCTGTTACGTAATAAAGTTTTAAAATTCATTTTTCAGAGGATGAAAGAACAACGAGCCTCAACCCCTTCCACAGAGGGTGTTAACAAAAGTGGAGCTGTGTTTATGATCTAAACAACCTTGAGGATTTTAATTAGTTGCTTTCAAATTCATTATCACCATATATAAGTACTAACCACTCCTGCAGTAAAATCCTCCTCAGTTGACCTGTATGTTCACTATTTTTGGATCTGTTAAAGTTTCTACACAACATGGTCAAACATTGTCGTGCAATCGCATCCTCATAGATTCGAAGCGCTAGGAAGAAGCGCCAGAAGCAGCATATTTGTCATTTGTTTTCGTGTTTGGAACATACTGAATGGATGATCACCAGGAAAGAAAGGATTATGTTGCAGGAGGGGTTTGAGAAGGTTCTACGGACAGTGTGCCCAAGGAGCAAAGATTTCAGAGCAATCTTTGAAGCCTACAGGATATTAATATTCCTTGAAAGATTCCTTTAAAAGCCCCTGCAGATGGGATAACGGGAAGCAAGCGAGAGGGAGGATGACATGCAACAAAAGGCCCCCGAGCATCTGGGGACGTTGCAGTTAGACCACCAAGCCTCTCTGATGCCACCATCTGCCTATACCCTCCACTGATTTCATCACTATGATGTCATCTCTTTTTCATTTCTCTTTCTAATCTCTCTTATTGCAAATAAGATCTGTTGTTCAACAGCAGAGCAGCATGAATCTCTCATTAGTATTAGAGTTAATTAAGGTGGCAAGGTGGTTAGCTTTGGTCAAAAATTCTACAAGGTACCTTTAAGGCACTGATATCATGATCTTATTTTTTTTTATTATTACTCATATCATGAGTAGCGGGGCGGAGAAAAATAAAATAACATGTCGTCTTGTTTTTTGATGTTTTCGATCGATATCCGATTTAGAATCGAAATTGTGACACTTCAACACCGGGCGCTTCAAAGTAGCCCACTGCTCCTAAGGATGGGTTAAATGCAGAAGTTAAATTTCATGTATGTATGTATGTATATGACGAATATAATAAAGTTTAAGTTTAAATGCAGGTATAATATCAACCCGATCTCATAGGAAGGCTTATAAATAGCACAACATAACAATGACATTCTGCGTGTCAAGAGGACGCATTTTAGCATGTCATTTGTACGCCGCTTTTCACATGTCAATTGTACACCATGTAACAAAAGTAAGGTAACGTTTAGGCAACAAAACCACTCACTTAGGTTAAGTAAACATCACGGTTGGGTTTAAAATAAGTACATAAAGTAATACCGATTGGGCAGCGCCTCTCAACATCGGATACCGACGTATAGAGGCACCCTTTAGCGACAGTTTGTGACGAACTGGGCTTTCAACTAACTCCAATGGAATCCCAGCCGTGATGTTATTCGGTGGTCGGCGCAAGTGATGTCATATCGTGAGAGTCCGGTAAGGGCGGTGAGGGAGGGATGGTGGATGGGTCAAACAAAACACAAGACTTTCAACCAGGAGACCGATGTTTGTGTCCCGTGTGAAACTAAAAGTTGACTTATTTTGTCATGTCAGTCGTTACTCAGTCCTCTGAGTCAGTGAAGTTAACGTAACCTACGTCCATTTCCGAAACATAACTAAGCGTTTGTGTTGCCTAAACTTAACTTCCTGTGAAAACGGAAGTTTACTTTGAAAGGTAATGGAATGTAAACGAGCGTATATTGACACGCCGTCCCTGGCCCATCCAAAAGTGACAAAAGAGGGGTACACCATGCGTCGGTCTCCGATGCCAAGGGGGCACTGACCAATTGGCGGTATTTGACGAGTTGGGAGTGTGAATGTGTTGGTGAAATACGTACGAAAACAACGTAACATAAGTACGGAAAACACGTCACAAACGTCACTAACGTAACTTACAAAAAAAATACCGGTCTGGAACACCGGTCTCCTTGTTGAAAGTCCTGTGTTTGTTGGACACATCCACCTCCCCTCCCGCCCACCTCCCCTCCCGCCCACCATAAGCTGTCTTTCTCCCTCTTTATTCATCACTAGCTCTGAGTGTTGCATATTTACGCAGATGCGTTTACATTGCAGTCAGTACAGACTACATGGTGTACAGATGACACATGAAAAGCAAGAAAGGCGTTCATAATGCACGCTTAATGCCTGGCACATTATTGTGTCCTTCATACCGCTTTTGGTGCGACCGGGCTGATAATATCCATCAAAACAAAATTCCGAGTGATCAACAGGTCATTTCTATTTTTTTTTTTTTTTTACATTTGGTTGGAGGCTCTCTCAAATCAATTTATTGGTATTTTCATCAAAACATGTTTCTAACCAAACTAAACTGCTGCAGTCTGGTGCTCTGAATTACTGTGTTAAACAGAGGGCTGTGTGTTCTCACACATACTTTGACACGCATTATCACATTTTAAAGAGAGAGGCTGCTGAAGGGAAGGCGTCAGTTAAAAGCTACTGAGCAGCTGTTCCTCATGGGAAAGGGTTAAAGAGGGATTACTCATCAGTGCCCAAGGAGAATAAATGATTGATTCATGTTCATTTGGCTGAAACGAAATGAGGACGAGAGAAAAAAAAGAAAAATCTTTCCCAGTTTATTATTCTCTGTCTTTGTTTCTCTAACACCATCACACTGGGTTTAAGTTTAACTGCACAGCAGTGTGCGATGAGTTGAGCTGGAGTCACCGGGAGACAGTTTTTTTCTTTTTTATAATCTAACAGCAGGCTCTCGCTCTGATAGGCGGGAAAAGAAGCAACGGGAGGGAAGTATATATTGCGTAGGAGGGACACATGGTCACGTGAGACCAGGGTGTCTCCGAGGAACAGGGAACAGCGGCAGGGTACAAGGCGCAATGCGGGCGTGTGTACGGGATGGCTGACATGCAAAAAAACCTGACGGGGATGTGATGTAAATGAGGTTAAAGGAGGCGAGACAACATGAGTCACAGAGTTGGTATTAGCCGGCCACGGGGCAGACAGAGAGTTGTGACTCCAAACACCAGATCTTATCTGAGGGAAAGTTCCTACCATGGTGCCAGCTGCAATGACGTATTATATACGCCTGTAGAGTGTGTTGAGCTCGAGAACGTGAGGACTACACACACACACACACCCTCCATATGCAAAGCAGCATGCTGCAGCACAGGAACGACGCTTGACGAGTTGTGGTTATTTATGAGCACTGATAAAATTAGACCCACGGGACACTTGTCAGAGCACAGATTCATTTATTTGGCTTATTGCACGGCGTTACATAACACTGGTGTTACATTAGCTTAGAGCAACGGGAGAAGATGAGCGGAGATGGCGTTAACTGAATGACACAAGGAAGATGAAAGAGGCGTATACTGATAATCCGTGGAGAATCAGGGTCGTAGGAAAAACAGAATCTATAGCTAGCACAAAGTGTCCTTCCGAGCTGTATCTATAAACGCTTTGTATCCTGTTTAATAAGAGGGACGGGCTGTTCTTTTATTATGGATTGCAAGGATGGGCATACCGTTGTTTATATACTTCAGCAGACTATAAAATCTGTCTGATAGCCTAAGGAGAGTGGCTCGAAAACAACTTTACGATCTATTTTTCTGGGTTTCTCTCACAAGAAGGGTTAATTATAGCTTATGGGAATCTTGGCGGCATGAGCATGCCATTTTAATTTGTGTGTCATCTTTTATGATTATTTTTTGGATGTATGACTTTGCAGTGATTTTCGTGATAATGATTAATGAGGTATTCATTTTGCTGGTTTGTGGACAATGTGATATTTCCAAATCTCTTGTATCTTTACAGCAAGGACCATAATAAAAATAAGTTTCTAATTATATGTGATTTAATATCCTCCTTCTCAAATAAACAACAACAACAACTATAATATGATATTATAAATATATATTTATTCTCAAAGAAATAGAAATGATTAAATTAAATTAACGTTTTCAGGTTTGGCTGAAACTTGCTGAGTCTTTACATTATACTCTTTACACAATAGGAACATGTGAGCCATGTGATTACACATTAGCAACAGCATACCTGTCCCCTATTGTATGAACAGCCGCACTGTTAACTGTTAATATGTAACCTTAAACCCAGAACAGACCACACAACTAGGACCCAACCATCTATACATGAAAACAAACGATAAGGACGAGCATACAAAGCTCTACAAAGCCGGGAACAATATCTCTATTGGTTTTGTTGCTTGTCTGTAGCTAAATACATACTGTACAATCTGAAACTAGGCCAATATAAATAGATATTGGGAGTGGGGTTGTCACTGATTTTAAGTCTCAGAGCACCATGCAAACTGTTCCACGTAGTTAAGTAAAATTTATGCAACTCAGTAGGGAACCAACAGCTCTACGAGATCATCACGCTCAATTCTTATCGTGTTAAAACCTTCCTAAACTAATAAGGGTACGCAGGGTAAACATACCATCAAGTTTAATATAAACCTACAATAAGCCTGATCAAGGCAGCAGAAATAGACAATCCTGCCCTGCTGCCTGCTCCTACTATAAATATGTAATGCAGCCAGGATTAGCTCCTTAAATACAAGGACACTGATCAAAAGGTCTCATTTGTAACCATCATTCTCTGAATGAAGAGGCTACTTCTCCACCTAGTTACATAATGTAAAAGGGACTGACCTACTGACATCAGACCGAGATAAATATTTTAAGACGAGGGTATTTTGGGGCGAACATGTGCTCCTTTATCCTCACAGGTCACCATTATGATGGAAAGAATCTCAGAGTGGCCTTGAGGAGGACAGATAGTCTCTTCTCAGAAAACCATGGTTACATATATAACTTTCCTTTCTCTCTGTCTAACTTCCCCTAGTTACACATTCCATATATAGTCTGCCAGACATCACCTTGGACGGCAGCTGGATTCTCGTAATGTCACAAGATCAAGCGAGAATCGCTGGGTCACATATCACAGGAAAATCCATCTTGACAAGTAAAGTGTTTGGCGTCCGTCAAGCCAATCAGCTTCCTGGGAAGAGCTACTGGAAGCTACTGGCGTGGTTAAGGTGTGTGTGACGCGACGGAGACGCAGTTTTAGCAGAACTGGAGAGTATTTCTTCATTGAAAATGGAGCAAAGTATGGCGCAAAGTATAACTTTTCTCCATGGAAAAGATGTTTTTTTCACTCTTCTCCCGACTGGTTTCAGCAAGGGTTTGATTGACAGATGGTTCGTCCAATCACCTGCCAAGTATTTTTTTTTTTAAATTGCCCACCCTTTTCCAAACAGTTTCCGATGACGGCTTCCCAGGTTCTGTGTAACAAACCATCTGGCAGGTCAGGGGTTATGCCAGACAGAAGGCTGACTGAAAAATGTAGGTGGCCGTAGGCGGCCTGTCTAATCTTCAGCCATCTTGAAGCAGTGACAATCCAGTGTGACTGTCAGGATGATAGAGCAAGAGGCATGAAGCAGGCCTGTTTTCTGGTGGATTGGATAGATTTCTATCTTACGTCAGCATGCTAACATGCTCACAATGGCTGTTAATATGCTGCTTCTAAGCAGGTTCACCAAGTTCACCACCTTAGTTTAGCAACTGGTAATAAGGAACAAAACACAAAGTACAGTTGAGGCTAATGGGCATTTTATAAAACAAGTTAAATACGGGCTGACAGAAAGCAAAAAGTAGTAATAAGGTAAAAGCGGC
This sequence comes from Sebastes umbrosus, assembly GCF_015220745.1. Lineage (NCBI taxonomy): Eukaryota > Metazoa > Chordata > Actinopteri > Perciformes > Sebastidae > Sebastes > Sebastes umbrosus. The sequence goes on along the minus strand of NC_051286.1, from coordinate 18,125,799 downwards.
AACAATTCACAATGTCTCGCCTCATATTGGAACTCAACAATCAACGATCAAATTAATTCACTAAACCTTTGCAAACTTTGCAAAGTTAAAATTATCCGACAATACAATTCCTTCGTGGGCGCTGCCCTTTTGTTTTTCAGCATTTGACAAGCTTACTGTAGCAATTCAAAAAGAATATTTAAAAAATCTTAGGTGTCCCTTATAATGTCTTCCGACATAATACTTGACTTGTCACCAGTGTAAACGGGGGTAAAATTGGATCGATATAAAGACTTTATGTTTTAGGTTATTACAAAAAATTTTAAAGTTTCGGTATGTAAGGTATAATCTAAATATTGTGTATTAAGGTCATATTGTTATAATTTTCTTAGGCTTTGTACCAAGCTGCCCACAGGCCCTGTCTGTGGCCAATGACTTGAATGTGTTAACGGCCAAAAGGGGTTAAGAAATGTTTTGTTTTTGGTTGTTACACACCACCACATTCATTGTGGAAATGACTAATATGAGAACAAAAAGAAAAAGAAAAAAACTTGTTTCTAAGCAAGGTCATTGTATTTGACCTGTAAAAATGCTTGGGTAAATAATAATATTTTATTTAAACCATTTTTTTCCTCTTTTTCCCCCATTCTAGCTACACGTGATTGATGCATTTAATCATTAAAATCGTCAAAATCTCCTAGATGAGCATACCAAACATGAAAAAGCTTAATATTGAGAACGATTGCTTCCTGCAACTTCCACCAGCTGAGCAAACTAAAATCTATGTAACATTTGAGGGTGGTATTTCCTGCTTTTGGACCTTTGCCAATCACATGTCTGCATGCCTGACTCGTCGTCATTCATTTGCAGATCAAAAAGGCTCATAAACCTTAAAGGAGTTCAGGTAGGTGGGTCCGTATTAGTGTCGACTACTACATAGGCGAGCATTAGTGACTTGAAGTTAACACGAGCAGCAACTGGGAGCAAGTGAAGCGTGATGAAAAGATGTTTATAGCCATTCATACAACAACACACTTTAATTAGAACTGTGTGATGACACAAGCAATTATTCATTAAAAGGAATTCAGAATCAGAACCAGCTTTATTTTGCCAAGTACATACAGGAATTTGTCTCTGGTTTTATACATCTCTCTAAACGTATTCACACAAATAGAAAAATAATAACAGCTAGGGACAAGGACAACAAAGCTGGACAATTAAAGGCAAGGAATAGACAGAACTGTGATGTACACAAGTGGTGATAAAATAGGGGTATGATTGTCCATAGTTAATTGAAAATTAATCACACATTTTGTATCTGTTCAAAATGTACCTTAAAGGGAGATTTTTCAAGTATTTAACACTCTTATCAACATGGAGTGGGCAAATATGCTTGCTTTCTGCAAATTTTTTATTGGAAATCAATTAACAACACAAAACAATGACAAATATTGTCCAGAAACCCTCACAGGTACTGCATTTAGCATAACAAAATATGCTCAAATCATAACATGGCAAACTGCAGCCCAACAGGCAACAACAGCTGTCAGTGTGTCAGTGTGCTGTCTTGACTATGACTTGCCCCAAACTGCATGTGATTATCATAAAGTGGACATGTCTGTAAAGGGGAGACTTGTGGGTACCCATAGAACCCATTTTCATTCACATATCTTGAGGTAAGAGGTCAAGGGACCCCTTTGAAAATGGCCATTTTTCCATTTTTTCCTCACCAAAATTTTGCATAAGTTTGGAGCATTATTTAGGCTCCTTTGCGACAAGGTAGTATGACATTAGGTTTATTTAGATGCATATGATGCCAGTATCTTCACTCCAACCTGATAATTGCAAGTTGCGTTAAATAAATTAGTGGTGTTAAAACGAATTTGCGTTAACGCGTTATTATCGCATTAACTTTGACAGCCCTAATAGTTGTTGTAAACTATACAAATAGTGCAAAGAAATAAATACTTAATGGATATACATGTACATGTAGTGGATGATTAAAGATATCTACATGTATAGTGAGTAGAATTTACAGTATATTGACAGTGACACATGTACATGCTAAAAAACAGATGTCAGATGTCAGAGGATGAGGTAATAATAGTTCATCTGAGGTGAATCTTTTTTATCAAGGACATGATGGAAGCAGTATGCCTGACAGTGCCCTGGATTTCCCTCTTGAAAAGCCGCCAACCTGTAAGAACTTTAAGTGTGTCATGATACGCCGCGTGACCTGGAATGAAACAGTTTTTGCATGCGTGTGTTTTTTTCTAACAGAAACAGCTGCTACAAGTGTTTTGAATCATCCTTGTGTGCGTAATGATTTCCTGATTTTCCTGATGATTTCACTTTCGAGATCAGTTTGTGTGTGCGTGTTTGTGTGTGTGTTTGTGCCTGTGCTGTGTTTACCCCGTTCTGAACATCCCCCTGCTATCATCGACCTCAGCGAGTACATTCTGTGTTTGTTGATGTGTCTTACGCAACCTTTATCAACCAGTATTTCAAAGTCATCTGAATCAGCTCCCTTCACTATCTGCATACCGTGTCAGCCGAGCCCACGGCGCAATCACGTAACTTCGGCGTCCGGAAGGTTGATTGGAAATGCTGTCTGACAGCAAGAGTGAAGCTTTCCCAGCCCACATCTGAGTTATGAGCGTCACATTCTGGGAACAGAGGAAGAATGTGTGGCATCTGATGTGCATCTGTGTTTACAGGATGAAACATGTTGCAAAATTTCAAGTCTTTTTAAAAAAACATTCTACGGCTTGCGGGTTTATCTGATTTTTTTTTTGTTGAACTTCTTTTTATTTCCTTTTATCAAGTACAATCATACAGTACAGTCATCTGTTCAGGGACACGCCACAGCCATAAATGTCTTAGTTCTTAGAGGACAGTCCATGGATTTCTTTTCAATGTCCATATTTAGTTCCCATCCTCAAAACAAACAAAAATAAAAAATAATAAAAAATAATGATAATGATATATATATATATATATATATATAAGGTTTATTCCCACCCCTGACGCTGCAGTGATTGTTTTTAAGAAATCTTATGAGCCATTGTTTTACTGCTTAGTTTTTCATTTTACATAAGAAAGTAGAGATAAGTAACCTAGGCAACTAGTGTAGTAATAATATTAATAATAATTTATATAACATTTTTCAAATTTAAGCATAAAGTTTTTTCCAGATTAAAAGATTTACAGAATAAAAATGAAATAATGAAAATCCCATGTAAGCCCCCCCTCCCATATGATCAAATTAGGAACATGAGAGCACATATATCATATATATATGATATATATATATATAAATTATATATCAAGTAGAACTGAGCCCATATATGTATACATAAAATGGAGGTGCAAGTGCAAAATATGAGAAATAACTTAATAAAATAACATGACACAGGGGGTTAGTTTCCGTCCTATCCTCCCCAATTTTTTAAGTCACCAGCCGCCACTGATATACATATACAGTATATACGTACGCATACATACAAATATATACATATATACACAAATACATATACGTACATTGAACATAATATAGTAGATATAATGCCTAAATAAATAAACATAAACACAGTCAAATGAGGAGAAGAGAGGTCCATGGGAATTGTTTCACTATCTCTTACTGTAGCTCATATCAGTTGAAAAAATGTGAAATAATTGTGTACCATCTAGTCAGGAATACATCTGTTTTTAATCGTAATCTTGCAGTTATGTTTTCCACATATAGTAAATATCTTTAACTTTCTCCCTCCATTGTTTTTGATTTTTTTAGAATCTTTTTTAATTCTCACTTGGCCTTAAACAGCACCTGGAATGGACGTTTTTGACTCATTTAAATATTACTGATGTGAATATATGTTCAGTAAAATGAGATGTCAAACTAAATATTTGTTGAAAAATGTCCTCAGTATAGCTTAGAGGCGGTAAACCTGTTCTTTAATATTTACTACTGACTCAATTGCAACTGTATTTTGCAAATGAGCGACCACATGCTCAGCAGTAACAAAGAGGAAGACTCAGACAGTCAGTCTGTGTCATGTTTCCTTCGAAGATGTGTCACCTCTACCAGAGGTGATGGTTTTACATATCAGCCTGTCTGTCTGTTAGCAGCATATAGTAATTAACCATTTGTACAAAGAAAGGAGTGGCAGCCACCTACAGCCATTTCCATTATGCAAAACAACATAATAATAGTTAATACAAAAAGGGTGCCATCTGTTCTAGCTTATTCATTTGTTCGCTATTGACACACAGCTGACGCTAACTTGGGCCTGTCATGCCTTTACCTCTCTTAACCTCTTCTCTTGTCGACATGTCACTGGGTAATATCTTATCAGCCTGCAGCACAAACGGCCTCAACATGCAGAGCAGGCAAAACACATGTTGAGATTATGACAGGTTCCAGGAAAACAATGAACGGAGGGAACACTTACCAAGCGAGAGGTCAACACAAGGCCGAGATGAAAGGAAAGGGTGTGTAACATGTGAAGCGTGCTCTGTTGGAGTAAGGACAAGTTGGGTCCAATAATTACTATAATAATTGACAGATGCCCTTACCTCTGGAGTTTTACACTTAGTCTTGTGCAAGCTCTTGTTTCTGTACGTAAACACTCTCAAAATATACATTTTAATATACATTAAAGTCTGCCATGTCAGCAGCCCTGTCGCGCAGGGTTATTTAATGAAGATCACATGCTCAATACCTGTGAACTTCAACAACACTTTTTTGTGACCCACGTGATCAAGACACATGTAGAGACTGGTTCCCATCTCTTTTCAATGGCTTTAAAGTAAGACATTCATCAAAGGAATAGTTTGACAATTTGGGAAATACACTTATTCGCTGTCTGGCTGAGGGTTAGATGAGAAGGTTGATACCATGCTCACGTGTGTTTGTTTAATATATAGTCGGAGTCGGCAGACTCGTTTAACATGTTATATCTTGTTGGTTTAATCTGTACAAATAGGAAAGTGTTAAAGTGATAATTAATGGTTTTACAGGAGGTTTGTGAGGTTAACGTGCTAATTAGGCAGCTTTAGAGGTGCTGGCAGACAGATTTGTCACTTTGCACAGAGATAGGCTGTTTACAGTCTTTATGCTAAGCTAAACTAACTGGCTGCTGGCTCCGGTTTCATATTTGACAGACATATATGGGTATATTTCCATAGACTATATGGGCGTAGGCTCGGTGATTTCACCCATAGGTTTCTAAAGAGCCGTGTGAAGCTCAAAGTGGGTGGCTCCAGCCGTTGGCATCTTGGCAGTGACGACACAGCCTAATTCACAGCTAATCCAAAAATGGGCAAAGATGTGGATCGTCAGTGGAGCTGAGGCAGCCCGGGTGACGCAGCAGAGCAGCCAAGCCTTCAATTATGCCTAACTTTAATCCTTATAATACATGTCCACATGCCTCCGTCCTTTCCACGCTTCCGATTCATTGTCTATGTAAGCAGCCGTGACTAGCCGCCTCTGGAAAACTCCCTAAACTAAACGTTGTCGATCCAAAATAAAGACAGATTCAGCAACTGCATGGCTCATTTCTCTCCTAAAATGTTTTCAGAAACACATTTCGGTGAACTATTTTCGAAATATAAGAGAAGAAAGTTTCCAAACGAGCCGCCATGTTGGTTCCGGTTAGAAAGCTGGGAGCAGCAGACCACCAGGAAAAGCGTTTGTCCAATCAGGTGCCTAGTGCCTTTTGGCAGCCTATCAATCCCTTCAAATCAGTCCAATGTTGGGAAGCGAGGCGATCCCTTGCGATTAAAAAATGCCCCTGTGGACATTAGACCTAATATAATTTAAATGGGTGAGTTATATAAAAATTCCCCATGCACAGTTGTCATGAATGGAGATATTAGCTATAGAGACCAAAACAGTTTTCTGTACCAATGGTTAACATGTTTATTTCTGCTGTAAAGTTAAGCTTTTTAACATGGGGATCTATCGGGATTGACTTTTTTTGTAGCCGGCCTCAAGTGGCCTTTCGATGAACTGTAGAAATTGGCACCGCGTTGGCTTCATCTCTCAGCACCAGAGGTTGCTGCTTGTGTATTTCCCAAAATAGTGCAGAAATGCCTCGTCTCACTTTTGATTTGGTCTTGGGTGGCCCTGCAAGAAGTAAATGAACATAAAACATTATTCTGCATGGACACAAAAAATGTTAAGAAGACATCTCAATGTCTCTCTGTTTGCTTATATGTCAAGAGATGATTGACATTATGCGTGTCTAGCACGTCTAGCTGACTCACTGTATATGCAAATACTATATTCATGCATGCAAGTACACACGGTTGATCTAATCTCAGGAACAGCTGGCCTCTGGGTTTTTATGTACCTCAGTGTCTGGCTATAAAAATAATGTGTTAAATAACCATCATGTAGGCCGAGTCCCTTGATGAGGGAAGAGGTCAGTGGCTAGACTTACAAACAGAAACAAATGGGTCACATGTATGTATAACACCCAGTATATTTATAGAATATACAGCATATTTACAACACTATATATCGTAGTTATACGTCTGAGTTATAATTTAACCCGAGTGACTCAGACATCATTATGTCATTATCTAATGTTCTTTCCTGGATCTGTGCCATGAGACAATTCAGGCTCCTCCGGATGCAAAGGGATCCTCATTTGCTCACTGAACCGCATGCTACATAATAATAATAACCGAAAATGCTGCAAGTTTAACATTCTTTTCAATTGCAAAAACAGTCAGATATCCAACTTTTCCAGCAGTGCGCAAAAAAGGTGTTGAGAGAACAAGGCTGCAGATGAGTCATGGCGTGCAGCAGACACACACATTACAACACCCTCTGCCCTCGTTCTGTTGTGATGTTTATGAGAGCAGGCTGTCCTGGTTTTTGAGGAGACGTGTGCTTATTCAGTATCGCCGCTTGACCTCAACTCACTCCCATCTGCTGGGAGTAAATCTGTCACCTTGTTTGAACTTTATGGATCCCCTGAGCTCGGGCCCACACTGAACGACTCATCCTCCTCCACCCGACTGTTAACGCTCGCTGTGCGCGCAATAAATCTCCACACGGGCTGGAATGAGACAGAATCCAAACGGTTTTAATGGTGGGATTTGCAAGAATAACAGAGTTAAAGCAAAATAAAGATAGCTGTTAGTTGATTGACGTCATCCGTGGCGAGCTGAAATCTCAATTCATTGTTGTTCAGCTACTGTAACAAACCAATTAGCAACACAGTTTAGGTGCATGTGCATGTGTCTGATGTTATGCAATGGCCCTCGGGGGGGGGGGGGCGGGGTGATGTTATGCCAGGTGGTCTGCAAATGCAGCAGAAAATTACTCAGCTGCAACAACCGCAAAGACCCTGTGATCATTTATGAAGAGAACATGCCATTGCTTTTTCTGTCGTCTTTTCCCGTCCTCCTCCTCCTCCTTTCGCTCTGTCCGGTCACATCCTCTCTTACTTTCTTTTCCTGTCTTTGCTTCACCACCCCCCCCTGTTTTCCCCTTTGGCTTCAGCCGCACATATGGCCAAACCGCTTGCTCCGCTTCACGAGCAATCTTTCATTGTAAAAGACACATAAAAGTTGATATATGTATAATTGGTTCCATATAGAATCTCGCTGTAAGACAATGTTATATGTACTACCGTGCCGCGATAAAAAGCCATATGGAGGTGTTTTTCTGGGATGTTTTACATTTCACGGCTCCTGCCAGAGCAAATTCCCACGTGAACAACAGAGTCGTTAAAATATGTGATCGTCTGGCACGGATGAAATGAGGACATGCTCTCAAAAACATGTTTGCTCTTGCAGCAGTATATCCCATCATCTGTTGTGTCCCGTGCCCCCTCTCTTGCTGGTCTTTCCCCACTTTTTGGACTCGAAAATGAACTCTTTGAGCCAACAGTGCGGACATGACCCCCGTGTTAACTCCTTTGTTGATGATGATGACCTGTATTGATGCGGCTTTTAAGCATCACAGCGGTCAATCAATTTACCTGAACTGACCCTGAAAAGCACACAAACAACCGCGATGGGAACACACTCTGACGAGCTCTGACGTAGTGCTGTTTTGGGGTAAATACGTCAGTACAAATGATGCATTTATAAGTAACTTGTAGTTATACACTCACCGGCCACTTTATTAGGTACAAGGTTTACCTAATAAAGTGGCCGGTGCTAGTACCGGGTGTTCTTCTGCTGCTGTAGCCCGTCTGCTTCAAGGTTCGACGTGTTGTGCGTTCAGAGATGGTATTCTGCATACCTTGGTTGTAACGAGTGGTTATTTGAGTTACTGTTGCCTTTCTATCATCTCGAACCACTCTGCCCATTCTCCTCTGACCTCTGACATCAACAAGGCATTTTCGTCCACACAACTGCCGCTCACTGGATATTTTCTCTTTTTCGGACCATTCTCTGTAAACCCTAGAGATGGTTGTGCTTGAAAATCCCAGTAGATCAGCAGTTTTTGAAATACTCAGACCAGCCCGTCTGGCACCAACAACCATGCCACGTTCAAAGTCACTTAAATCCCCTTTCTTCCCCATTCTGATGCTCGGTTTGAACTTCAGCAAGTCGTCTTCACCACCTCTAGATGCCTAAATGCATTGAGTTGCTGCCATGTGATTGGCTGATTAGCTATTTCTGTTAACAAGCAATTGAACAGGTGTGCCTAATAAAGTGGCCGGTGAGTGTATATTGTAACACTCCATCGACGTTGCCCTATCTAAGGCATGTCATGCAACAGTGTGTGACAGATTTAATTGATGTTTAAAGGTAAAGTATGTAAGATTCTGTGGCATCAATTGGTGTGGTTGCAGATTGCAACCAACTGAGTACCCCTCCGCTCACTCCTCCCTTTTCAACACTGCGGTAAGGCTAACCACTGAGTGTAAAACCTTGGTAACGCCATTTGCCTTGCTCACCGTACCATCATAAAAGTGGTGTTCATTTGAGGAGATTATCTTGCTGAACAAAACGTGTAAGTATCATAAACGTGTGTTTGCTACAGAAATATTTTCTGCAATAATCCAAAACCCAATGGAAAAATCCCATTCGCCTTTTGTTGTAGGAACCCAGGGCGATGCTAACTTTCGATGGTTGTCCTACAAAAATACGTCATCCCTGGAGCGCTCTATACGCGCTTCACACAAAGTCTCCAAAATCACTCATTCAATGAACTGGATTACTAACCGGAGCCCCTGAGCTTAATGTCATTAAAATGTGAATCAAATAACCACACAGCAAAACTGGGGCAAGGTAATATTTTAATTTGCACAGAGAGTAGAAGGAAAGGGGGTGGGGGTGGGGGGGGTAATGGAGCCCAATGAGCTCATTCTCTACCCCCGAGGCCTCCTTGTTAATCCGCAATGTCGTTCCGTAATTTATTACTTCCTGTCTATGTAATAGTCACTCAGCGGTTAACCCTATAGTGAGAAGAAAAGTGTGATTTCAGACACAATATGAATCATCATCATGTCATGTCAGCACTAACAGGTGCGGAGAGGAATTTCCCCATGTACACAATGGGACGTTAACGATGGAATACATCTCTCTTAGTGAAGCAAAATTTCATGGGAATCCGCTTTGCATCTCAGGTGCCGTAAATAATTCGTATAAAACTCTTGCATATATGCTTTTCCATAAAATCGGACAATTTATGTGCGGAAAGCCGCACATAAATTCCAAGGTTTTATGGGAGCCTATAGAGTACTTTCAGCTGGCATCCGAGACACTTTCTGTTCTGATATCCGTTGCGAAATAAAAATAACCAGATTTTGTCTCCATTATTTGTGTATCAAAATGATCAGCTCGGCCGCTGTCACAGTTTTCAATCTGTAATTAATGTTGATGCAATTAGCAGTGGCGGTGTGGTTGGAAAAAAGCCAACTTTGCTGTTGCTGTCCTTCGTGACCTCCCTCACCCTCTCTCACGTACACACACACACACACACACACACACACAGACTAGTCCTAGAAAAACGTGGCTAATACAGTACTCTCAGGACAAGATGTCATATTTACAGATGAGTGACACCGTGTATGTCAAATAAATATCCAATCATTTACAGATGGTGGAGATAAAGGAAAAGCACTGAGCTGCAGCCACCCACTCATGGTTGTGGCCTTTGGTCTGGTCTCAGAGTGGTGACAAGTGGTAGCAACCGGGAATTAATCAGCTTTGTCTGACCCGATTATTGTAATAGTCAAAGAATTCAAACTGACACAGCATTACTTTTTTGTAAACCTTGAGTGTGCCAAACCAAACACACAGATTCCCATTTACAATTCATAACAAACAAGTCTGCCGTCACCCCTTACACGTGTCTGACTTCAGTTTTGCCTAGTCACATTTTTGCTTTGTCATATTTGCTATGACGGCATGTGCAAACTAAAAGATAAATAGGGTTGGGAAAGACATCCATCGTAATAAATGACCCCATACTTTTTGCTATACTGTGTTTGAAAGCATGGTGGAGGGAAGAAGAAATCGTATCTATTTTAACTGATTGCAGCTGTCTTGAGCTCCTGAGCTCTTCTTTTGACACTTTACCACTATATTGTCACCAAAACTCTATATACCAGTCTGCGGCTACGCAGCCCCATACGCAACAAACTGCACTGTGTGTTCTGACACCTTTCTATCGGAACCAGCATTAACTTTTTCAGCAATTTGAGCTACAGTAGCTCTTCTATTGGATCGGACAACACGGGCCAGCCTTCGCTCTCCACGTACATCAATGAGCCTTTTTCACATATACATTTTAATGAGCATTGTTGAAGAGAACCTGAGACCCAGGATTTTCATTGCCAACGACTGCTTCGATTGTATTGTGCATATGATGAATAACGAAACTTGAGACTGCATTAAAGGAGCAGTGTGTAGGGTTTAGGGACTTCTAGTGGTGAGGTTGCAGATTGCAACCAATTTAAACATCTCCCATGTGCCAAGTGTGTGGGAGAATGACAGTGGCCGACGCAAAGACGTGAATGGCCCCATTTAGAGCCAGCTGTTGTAAGAGTAGGTCATTTGGAGAATAGCAGAGCCAGTGTGTAGAGTGTGTGAGCTAGTGTAGCAAAACACATAGTTAGTTTAGCTTTGAGATTATCTAGTGAATGTTCAGTGGAAGTTGCATTTTGTGCAGAAATAAATGCTGCAGCTCCTCAAGACCAAAAGAGGTTACCCTTGTCTTTTTTCCCAGCGGCTGAGTGGAGTGACGGCAGGGGTTAACTCCAGAGAGAGAAACGTTATCGACTCCGGCCCAAGCGGGAAAAGTTATCACAGTGGTTATGTTCGTTCTGGGCTACTGTAGAAACATGGCGGACACTGTGAAGAGGACCCGCTCCCTAGATAATAAACGGCTCATTCTAAGGTAACAACCCTTATTTTCAGGTGATTATACACTAAAGAAAACATACTTATTCATATTTTATTATATTCCTGCCAATCGATCCTCCTAATTGTTACACACTGTTCCTTTAAGTTGTTAAGTTAAACAAACAATGTTTGACCAGGTTTAGATTTGTCACCTGCAGGCCTTGAGTGTGACAGACGGTTTGAGATATCCGTCCAAAATTAGCGGGTGCTTTACTTATTTATTTGTGTCATTTGCATCATGAACCGTGTGTGTTTATCTGATAAAATTTGCTAATCCTAAAAGAGACTTACAAAGGATTTACAGTATAATGTGAGATTTGCATTCAGTTGATTACTGTAACGTATAAATCCATGTGGCTGAAATGAGAAAGGCGATAATTCCAAAGCGCAGTATTTTTCCAGGAAGACAGACATAGCTTACAGTGTTGTTGACGTTGTCCATAAACATTTCAGGGCGCTCCCCAGATATGTCCTGCTTTTGTCATGTGCACTTCATAAGCCTTTCGATCTGCTTCATCCCTCTGATGCGCATATGAGTGCCCTTTTTCTTTTCTGATTTTCTGTCTTGACATTTTCTTTGATGTCAAAGATTCAGCTCAGAACCAGAAAATCTGAATTATGAGAGGTTTCGTTTTGAAAAACTGGAGTCTTTATGTCCATTCGTGTCTTGGTTTATCAGATACTATTTTTAGGATATGAAAGAAGTCCTACCACACTGATAACAAAAGATAATAACAAATTCCATATCAAGTGAGATTGAAGTTCAATTTTATTCACGTTTGATCAGCTCTAACTCAGTGGACACGTTTCAAGATGAAATACATTCTTTTGATTGACACAATATCGAATTATTGTTAACGATGAACAACTACAGAGGTTTTCAGCATATGTACATATATATACATTGATGTTTTATTTTGTGCATTGTTTCTTTTTGTCATTATTATCTTTTATCGAGCATAGTGATGCCCACCATGATGCTCCCTGGCTCACCAGTTTGGTGCACCATTAGAATGTGAAGGCTGGGCAAAATAACATTATAGTAAAGTGCTCTAGCACATTGAGCTAACCCCCTTGACAAGTCAATTTACCATTTTTTTAGCCTCTGAAAAGACTTGGAGAGTGAGGACTGACTAATAACTGCTTTTAGGAACTGCTCCTATAGGATTGTATAAGCTATGTTTCATTCATAGCCAATTGGCCAAGCTTATACATGCGATTTTTCAATGTGAATTTACCAGTGGGCTACCTTCGGGTCTGAGAAGTGAAGCCAATGCTGAAGTGCCTTAAACTTGCATTCTCTCTAATAGCCAGCAGGGGGATTTCTCTGGTTGCAAAAAGAAGTCTGATTGTTTATAGAAGAGAAAATAGAAGAGAAAATGAGCCTACTTCTCACTTGATTTATTACCTCAGTAAACATTGTAAACATGAGTTTATGGTCTCAATCGCTAATTTCAAGTCTTCTTCAAAACAGCATGATGTTCATTTAGTAAATTATGGTGCCATTTAGAGTCAAATAGACCATAAAGCAGGGTATGCTTTAGGGTGTGGCTACGTTGTGATTGACAGGTCGCTACCATGGCGATGTCCGGTCTGAGTGTTGTCTGTGTTTTTGTCTTAGAACTGTAACACTTTCACAGTGTGTTGTTAGTTCATGAAAGTTACTAATAACATTTTGGTCACCTAAAAATGTCTTATTCAGCATTCGGTTGTGTTTAGCTCCACTCTCTTGTGTCACTTCTGGTTGTAAAAAAACCAAATGGTGATGGACAAAAACCAAGGTCAAAATGCTGAACTTTGAGGCTTCAAAATGGCAGTCCACAAACCAATGGATGACATCACGGTGGCTACGTCCACTTCTTAAATACAGTCTATGAACACATAAAGGAATGGCTGAAGCTATGGAACCATAGAAAAACAAGTGCTACAATATGTAGAATCACTAGCAATCAGTAGCAATCTTGGTGGAATCTGGATTGCTTTTATAGAAACTTATAGAAAACAAAACTTTAAATTAAATAAACAGAAAATGTATCACTGATAAAGCTTTTGCATAATGCTCCGTCATCCCTTCTGTGTATCCTCCTTTGAGTTTTTTCTACACGAGGTAATTTATTGGAGCTCCAATTCTCTGCATGGGTTCTGTGTGTTTCTTCCCTAATGAGGCTTGGGGTTGGTGGTCTCCTAATGAAAAAATTTAGAAGACCCGTTGCTGCCAGTGCGCTATTTACAAAATAAGGCACTGTATGTTCAAATACAGCAGTTAGACAAACAGGCAAATTGAGCAACGCAGCAGAGGTTGAATCAGGTCAGCGAAAGAAAGTTCATTAAGCGAGTCTAATGAACGCGGAACTTACCCCCAAAAACAAATTAATTTAATCAAAGTCAATCAACGTTGCTATTTGTGTTTTTTCCCGTGCCAAAACAGAATGGCGGTGACAATTAGGAATAATAAGGCCCCTCCATTTGTTCCCATGTTCCTATAAGTGGTAAAACGGAAAGATGCAGCTGGCCGAATTTCAAACTAAAATGACAGTTGCTTTCACAGAGGTAAAATTGTTAAGTGGAGCAGAGAAGGTTTTGGATCATTTACTGCCTCTTTTGCTGACATGCAAATAACACCAGCATCAGTATGATGCAAGCCTGTTGTGTCTAGCCTTTGTATAAGTGAAATATCCGGTCGTGTGACCTCTTAACGCTTTGGTATGTTAACTCCATGGGCCTCATTAACGGCTAGACTGGTCCCAGGCATCTGTGACCTCATTTTAACTCCAAGCAGGAACAGAAAGAATATTTGTGTACATTATTAGTGGTGGTCATTATCCATTAAAATGTAAACTTTAACTTGTATATCCCAAGAAATTAGTTTGTATGCAATCCACATAATTGTCAACCAGGGCATATAAAGAGCGCTGAACGCCACGTAGGGAGGTGGTCTGGTAAGTGGGTCTAAAAATACCGGACTTTCACTCGGGAGACCGGCGTTCGTGTCCCGTGTGAAACCAGAAGTCAACGTTGATTTATTTGTCACGTAACTGATGTACTGAAGTTACGCCACTTACAGTGTTATTTTAAGCCAAACCACGATCTTTTCCTAAACCTAACAAAGTAGTTTTGTTGTGTTATCCTAACCAAGTCAATCTTTACCTTAACCTAATTGAGTAGTTTTGTTGCCTAATCCTAAACAGGTTGATCTTTTCCTTAACCTAACTAAGTAGTTTTGTTGCGTAATCCTAACCAAGTTGATATTTTCCTTAACCTAACTAAGTAGTTTTACTTCCTGAACCTAACAAGTCAATCCTTACCTAAACCTAACTAAGTAGTTTTGTTGCCTAATCCTAACCAAGTCGATCTTTTCCTAAGCCTAACTAAGACGTTTTACTGCCTGAACCTAAGGAATTTGTTTCCTGTGAAGACGGAAGTTCACTTTGAAAAGACCGTATGCATGTAATGAGCATAAATTGTCATGTATTGCTGGACATTCGTAGGAAAACTAATGAAAAAATCACTTTTTCGAAGGATATCATACGAACCGTTGTATGAGAATACTTTGCACAGTAACACTGTTTGATGGGGCTGAATTAGATTTGGCCACTCAACCTTGTGCTTTAAAAATGTGCATGTGGTCTTCTGATGTGAATGAGCTCATTCTACCGTAGGATACATGTTTGAAAAAGCAGCATCCACCCTGGTCCTTCTTCGCTTTCTTTCGGCACCAGTACTGATGACATAGCCACTGAAGTTCTTCTCAGAAACTTAACTTCCACACATCCTTTCCTAGCTTGGATGCTTCTATGGAACTGTTCCACAGCACTGTGCACAGCTTGAGGTAAGGAAGTTAGGACGGTCCCACCGCTCTTATGAGATCAGAGATCCCACTTTTTGTCCCTCATCCCCTGCCTGAGCCAGTCAAGCTGCAGCCTCCTCCACCTCACCGTTGCTGTCTCTCTTCACCTTCTTCATCCTCACATCTTCTCTAGTTCTTTCCTTTTTTGATCTCCTTTTCTCAGCCACCCCCTTCTCAGTCAGCTTCTTCCTGAACTCCTCTTCCAGAGCATCACATTTTCTTTGCCCCTTGCTTTAGTTCAGTCAGCCTGTTCGTGGCTGAGCTCGGACAAGGTCTCCACATGCTCTTCTGTTTCAGGCTTTACTTCCCTCCCTCGCTGTGCTGGCCACATTGTCCTTTTTGAGTTGCTCTTTGGATTGGCTAACCTTCTTCTGACATTTTCTCTCATTTCCGTCAGCTCGGTGCTCCTGCAGCTGCCACAGTGCCTTGACCTCCCACAAATGGTTCTCAAACACAGATGAAATCCTGTGTTTGTCCTCCTGCCAGGCACCTGCCATCCTTTCATTCTTTGATCAATTAAGTGTTGGCTTGCTTCAGTAACTGGTAGTGTAGAGTTTGAGGTAATCGGGAGGTACTTTACCCTTCTACTCCTCATTATTTCAGAGGTCAATATTGAACTGTGATAACATAAACATAAAACATATGATAACCATAAAATGGAATGTATTGCTTTAGATTAAACTACCAGCTACATTAAAATGCTACTTAAGATTTATGAATCAATAATATAACATTTAGAACAGGCCCATTCCTTAAAATGGACCCTTTATTTTTGATACTTTAAAGGGAACAGTGTGTAACATTTTGGGGGGATTTAGTAGCAGAAATTGAATATAATATTCATAACTATGTTTTCATTAGTGTATAATCACCTGAAACTAAGAATCGTGTTTTCGTTAGCTTAGAATGAGCCCTTCATATCTACATAGGAATTGGGTCCTCTTTACGGAGTCTACCATGTTGCTCCGCCATGTTTCTACAGTAGCCCAGAACGGACAAACTAAACACTGGCTCTAGAGAGAGAGCCTTTCGTGTTTTTACGTTACCTGGAGGCCACCGTAGTTCTCCGACATGCTTAGGAAGTGTAGTGTTATTATGGTAATGATGGCTGCTGAGGGAGGCGAACGGCTCACGTTTTGGAAAGGGAGGAATGAGCGAAGGGGTATTCAGTTGGTTGCAATCTGCAACCACACCACTAGATGTCACTAAATCCTACACACTGTACCTTTAATTACTGATGCTAATACTTGTACTATGTACTTTTACACCTGTACAACCTATTACAACTCAATACAACAGCTCTGCCATAAATACTACCTTTATGAAGTTTACAATGTTCAGTTTTTGTTGAGGTGTAAATTCAATCATATGTTCATTAATGAGAACATAGTTGAAGGTGGTGTTGTACTGGACTACATTATAGTGAGAGGTGTTTGTAATGTTTTGTCCAAGACCTTCAAGTGGACCTTCAAGACCTCAATGCTAAATCATATTGACAAATTGAATTAACACCTCTATGACAGGGTAAAAAAAGCCATGAAAATAATAGCATCATAAAATTGATTTTATAGCAGAACAGTTGTGTTGGATTGCATAAGCTTATACGGGTGTACTTTGTGAGCCCTGAGGGTACATTTAAATGCAAACACCAAATAAAGAACATGTAAAATGACACACATAATCAAATGGGCACAAAGACAAAGAAGTAAGCGCATGAAAACAAGCATCCCTCTCATTAATATATTCCTCTTTTGATGATGAAAATGTACCCACTTATGACTAACAATGTCCTTTGTTGTCTTTTCAGATCCCCTGGTGTGATCATAAATAAAAATGTGGGTGACAACTGAGAAAATCAGTTTCAAGGCCTTTCCCTCAAACACAGTTAAACACTGTTAACTAAAGTTAGGCCAAATACTACTAAGATGTGCATGCCTATGAACCAGAATTTAGCCCGACACGTGAGAGGTAATGATACAGGCACTATGGACAAACAGGAAATGTACATGACACATCTTATATTTCGTGTACATAATGTACAGACACGACAGCCTAAAAGCCTGTCACTCACACACACACACACACACACACACACACACACACACAGCTGGTAGACACAGAAACAGCAGCATAAAAATCCAACAGCACACCCATTAAGCCTCAAACCGACACTATGTCCAGCTGAACACTACAAGACAACTACGGTCTGAAAATGTAGATAGCTCACCCCCGATGATCACAGAAAGAGCTGACCCGGGCCCGGTGTTGAAATAATTTCATTACATGTTAAATTACTTAATTATTGTCAGTCAGTTCTCTTTTAAAGGATAACAGGGACGACGGGACAAAGAGTTCAGTCTGTGTGTCACCCCTGATGTTCTGATGCCAGTTTCTATCTGACTGACAGAAGAGAAGAGTCCTTCTACACTATCTGTTACTGGATAGTGTCAGGATGAGGCAAAACAAGGTCAAAACATGTATGCAAGCATGTATGCACTTAAGGCAAAATACTGTACATGAGGTCATTGCAGATGAACACAGTTCCTTTTGTCTTTTTCCTTTCTGACACTCAACTGAAGGAGACATCCAACATCTCTGCTTCATCTGCTCCCTGCCAGGCTGTATGTAACTGTGGAAATTATGCTTTTATGTTCTGGGAGATTCCATTACAATAACACCGAGATAATAATACACAGTAATACAGAGATAAGACATAAAAAAACAAACTGATGTTGTGGGTTGAGATAGACAATGGCGCACCGCAGTATCTCGCACCTGTTATTACTCACATCAAGTCCTACATTACATCATGATGATGTATGAACTCTATCGCAACAACCTCATTATTATCTGATAATAAAACTTCAATGTATTTTCTGTAGTCTCAACCACAGTGCAGTACTGTCAACAAAAGGGGAAAAATGGATGGGACATCAGCAGTTGAATGTAGATGCTTTCTTCAACAGCTGTTGTTAAAACGCTCCTCAGAAAAATGAAGGGTACATACTGTATCTTGGAGTGGTGGGCTGCCATCCTATTTTCATGTTTTATGTTACTGATCCACTGACAAAGACTACATGGAATCTTTCTCATACATTTATGTTCTCTTTCAAATCCAATCAAGCTTTAATCTTGAGCCCCAGGCCTCTGGCTCAGGCCCCATCTCAAAAATAACATGCCCAAAATGAATAAAGTGTATCTCTGCAACTACAAAGTCTATTTGAATAATCTTGGTATCATAATGAAGGTAACACTTGTGAGATTTCTGCAGAGGTGTAAACATCAGTATATATGTTACTGGGTCAGGGTAAATGAAGGTGGAACACAGCATAAATTAAAGATTTCATTTCCGCCTAACAAAACTGTACACTTTTAGAATGCATATCCCTTTGGAATGATGCACTTGCAGCCCGAAACCCCCAGAAAACCATATCACAACATCTGAACATTACCTGTACCCAGACTGATGCTAATATAGTGAAGCAGAGCAACATTGGGGAGGTCTATGTAGAAGCATGTTAAGGCGGAATCTTCAAATGTGGGTACATTTGAGTACCATCTGTGCCATTTGAAATTTTCTCAAATAACTGTAAAACTCATTTGTTTTCATTTTGCATGTCGCTATAGGTATTAATCCCATCTGAATACAACTGTTTTGGCTTTGTTTTAAAAAATCAATCAGACCTCTATACATGTTCCCATTCAAAGAAAACCACAACCCATTGGTCTATTTGACCAGCTCTCTATTGATGGCCAGTGTCATTAGGATGAGTGCAGTACCACGATGCATCCACCAGATGGAGACATGGAGCGTGTTTTCAAATGGAAGACTGAGGATAGGCTGTTCGATGCTGGAGGAAGGCAGAGTGCAATTGCTCCTCCATGTCATGCAAATGAATACAGATTGTTGGTATTGACTCAGAACTAATCCAGAGACATTGGAGTAGCCATTAGCAGCATTGATATGCCCTCGAACACATCTTTTGATCACAAAAAAGCAAATGTAAGACATAATTTATGGTTATGATTATGGCTATATAAAGCAAAGTTTATTTTTTTTTCTTCTTTGGCTGTTGGTTCAGTGAGTTTTGGTCATAGAGTGCACAGCATGAAGTTGCAAAATTGCTAGCACCACTTTGTTAGCGTGTTTTTGCTAGGTACTCATTGAGTTGCTAGTAGTTAAAATTGTGTTTTGTTTAGCTGAGCTATACTGCACATCTGGACCTATACTGTATGTACAAATTAGCAGAATTTACATGCCAGCAGCATTTCACCACACAATTTACAACAAATCTCAGAGAACAGTGACCAACAAGCAACCTAAACCACAACTAATTTGGAGATTAAGGAAGTCTATAACCTGAGGTGATGAACCAGTCAACTTTCCCTGAAATTCAGCCTTAGTCACCTACACACACAGGTACATGTCACTCAAATACACAGAACAGAATGAATCACAGAGCAGCTACTGCAACTGTGAGTCATCAGACAGTATTTTGCAGAATAAATAAAATACCACACTACAAAGCAATTAAGACATTTGATTGTTCCAGAACTATTAAAGAACTTTATAGGCATACTTGCTGGTCAACGTTATACTATGAGTTGTACAATTTAACTTTTTTTAAAAGTGTGCACCAACTATGAATGAGTCAAAAATGAATCCCATTGTTAACTCTTCATGGTTTCATTTGCAGGTTTTCTAGGGTCAAACAACTTTTAAAGTCTGTTTGAAATTAATTGTGTGAAACCACAAAAAGTCTTTTATGTTCTTTTGACATATCTATCTGTTCTGAGGTCGTTTTTCATTATTTGAAGTGACAACACGCTTTAACTCATCACTCAGCTCTACTTCATTTGCCGCTCTTCTTCTTCCCTCTGCTTTACTCTGCGAGTCAGTCAACTGGACCGCAAGACACAAAACAGAGCAAAGGTCTTATTTATAATCAGGGCGCCATTATCTGATAATAAAACCCATTACGAGAGGAATGTCACCCATTAACCGTGCCAATTTATGTCCTCCATATGTCCAATTCAGTGCTCCATGAGCCATGAGAACTTGAGAACATTGTGTATTTTGCCTGGAATAAAAATTTGGCTTTTTTTCAATCAATTATAAAATGCCTTGTTAAAATTTGAGGACTTTAAGGATGGACATGATGTAGCTGTATTGTTTACTGCCTGCCTGCCTGCCTGCCTGCCAGATAATATTTTGACATTGTTTCAGGACAAGACATCATTTCAATTCTTAAATAATTAGTAGAATAGAATAGAAAAGAACATATCTTTATTGTCCAACCGGGTTGAAATTTGTCTTCGGCTCACCAAACACAAGAAACGACATAAAAAGCAGGCAAGCAATTAGGTCGTGCACATTAAAACAGTTCATATCAATGTCCGTGGCTTAAACCTTCTCAGTCTCTGATTAAAGAAAATCTCTACTTGTATTCTAAGATTTTTTTTAAATAAAAAAGAAACCAGCTAGCACATAATAAACGTTTTTAATCCAGGAAAGAGGTCAATTATTACACAGCTCAGTCTAACAAGAAGACTATTCACCATTATAACGTGGCTCAGCAACAAAAAAAGGCATGGGAAAGTACTCCACAAGTAACTAATGCTGCCAGCGCCAACAATGTATAATTGAGCATCGCAACAAAATGGAAGCATTTGGAGAAGATGTGATATATTCTGTAATTAATTGGGTCCAGACTTTTATTTTGACGTTGAGAGGAGGTCTGCGTCAAACAGCAGTTTGAAGCTGAGCCGAGGGAAACAAAAGGTTGCGGCCTCATGCGGTCTTCCAAAAGGATACAAGGCTTCTTTGTCAAGAAGCCTAATGTCCTCCTGAGCTCTGCTGGAACTACGGGGTTCATGTGAGTACAGCAAACCGCCCCTGTCCCCGCACACCTCCAGGGCTCCCACCAGATTACGTCCTTTTTTTCCAGCCGGAGTAAAACCCTGCATAATATGTTCCTACATAGTTTCCTGTATATTACCCTTGGCTGAACTGTTGGGTACTGATTAATGGAGCAGAGCCATCGCCAATGGTGTCTTTTACACCTGTGCTTTTGATGCCATGATTACTCAACATGTCTGCTGTGAAAAAGGCACATGTTGTCAATACAATTTAACTGATAACTCAAATGATTAGTCCATCAGCATTCCAGCCACACACTTCCAGCCAGTATTTGCAGGTGATACAAAGTATAAGAATTATAATTATACATTGGTAATAAACAATCTGTCATATAATATATATATATATATATATACATACAATTATTTACAATTTACAGAAGAGTGTATTGCCTTACCAACAGGAAAAAAGAAAAAAGTAATAATAAAATAAAATAAATAATATTATTAAAATATTTAAAAGATAAATAAATACATTTAAAAAGGGGGTGGATGCCTATTACCAGATTAATACATGACAAGCTGTTACTTACATTTCATAGAGCAGTTCATATATACATAGATCTGCCTCTGTCTGTAGCACCTGATCACAAATGTTCCATCATATTTTCTTGCCTTGTCCTCAGAGGACTGTTCTCTTAGAGATAACTCCCAACCCATAATCTGTTTGTTCAACCCCAGGCTTATTAACTGCAGACTTGTGACGATTTTGTCAGTTTGAACATTTACCCCAGCCCATGGAGTGATTAGCTTCCTGTTATAATAAAGCATTGTTTGTGTAATCTTTAGGTTAGTTCATAATCAACTTTCTAATTTGTAATTAATGCCCAGGGCAGTTGTCTGACCTTTTGTCAGCACACCAAAAAGTGCGCTGTGTACATTCTCTGTGCACTTTGTACGGCCTCACCTTATGAGTCAGACATTACAGTACATGAACCAGTACAGACCTGATGGGTCAACCCAGAGAAACATAAATATAAATCCTTTATGAGAGAGTTTGTGCGTCAGATATGTCAATTATAACCATCTGACAGGTTATTTTTTACCACACAGATAGTATTACATTATAACAGGTTTTCCAGTGTTCTGCCACGATAAAGCAGTTAAATAGGTCAGACCTAACCTGTAAAACATATATATCACAAAAATGCCAACTACACACCAATGAAATATAGTTTAACTATGAAATAGTCACATTTTTCGCAAAAATATTCCTGATTTATAATCAGTGGGAAAAAGGTATTTCACCCCGAGCAAAGACATTTATATTTTCTAATAAGTCAAGAAATCTGTATTGCAAATGTTTTCATGGTGCATGCAACATAGTTTCTATTCCTTTTATATGTAGGTGCACCGGGAAGTCATAATTCCATATAGAGCACCCTTATCTGTATTTCGAAGTAAAAGCAGAATAATCAAAGCTCACTGCGAACTACATACAAGACAAAGAAATATAGACATCTTCTTTCAACCCAGTCTCTGGTAGATATCACGTTACAAACAATACAACTAGAGAGAAGTCTTGTTTTACTCACATTTTCTTTTTAATGATCTTGCAAGTGCACGTATGCCTGAGGTCACATAGAATCTATTCAAGGTCAGAATCAATATATGAAACAAATGTGACAGCACTATTTCCAGCTGATGATTGCAATGGATACATGTTTCAATGCTATATGCATAGGAACGTAATTTTTCAACACAATTTTAACATAAATAATACATTTGTTGCAGAGGGTAGAGGTTGAAGACACCGTCATGTCCTCCAAATAAAATTCACCACACTTTGTCTTCAAAATCGACCCATATAATGGCCCAATTGGAAGGAACTTTGTTCGTCAGTGACTTACAAAACTTTTACAAATGGTCGTTTAAAAAATGATTCACATGACTGTTTTCTGATCTGCAGTAGTATGGTATGGTTAAACTGGGTTTAGACACAAGCCCAATGTCCTCCAGAGCTCTGACACAAGCCCAATGTCCTCCCGAGCTCTGTTGGAACCACCTCCCTATCCCCACACACATCCTTTTTTCATTGTCAGTTTAACACTGTGCAATGTGCACTTAATAGTTTCAGGAATCTGGAAACAAACAGCAGTCTCCTGTGTCCATATGACACGCATTTTCTGTTTTTCCAAAAGGTCAATGAGTAACATCCCTCTGACAAAGTGGCCTCTAATAGTGCCCTTTCATACCCTTCAGTTGTTTCCTCTCGTAGCTGCACACTCATGGCTAAAATCCATGAAGCTTCCAGCTAATTAGGGCCCGAGCATGAAAGTGCCAGGGCCCCAACGGTCCTTGGCACTGAAAGTGCGAGGAACATGTTGTTTTTGTAGAGATTATTTTTCTGTTGTGCAATTTTTGAGGGACTCGGGATGCTTGAAAACTCACAAAATTTGGCACACACTTTAGAACCAGTGGGCTCCATAACGTCCCCAAATGCACGCCAGTGTTGAGATACAGTTCCTTTAATGTTTGCAAAATTTGGTGTGATCATTACTCTCATCTTTAAGAACATATAAATGTAATTTAATTTTTTTTCACCGGACAGGAAGTCAACCATGTTGGATATTGTGCGTTCATTTGCATTTTTTGAGAATTTTAAGGATGCGCCAAAACTCACATAACTTTGCACTCATGTTCAAACTATTAGCTAGTTTATTTTCTTAATTGTCAGTTTCAAGTCTTCATCAATACAACAACATGCTCATTTAGTACATTATGGTCCTTTTTAGAGTCAAATCGACCATAAGTATGCTTTAGGGCGTGGCTACCTTGTGATTGACGGGTTGCTACCACGGCATCGTCCGATCTGGGAGTTGTCCGCGTTTTCGTCTTAGAACTTTAACCCTTTCACAGTGTGTTTTCAGTTCTGGAAAGTTAATTGTAATATTTTGGTTGCCTAAAAATGTCAGGGTTCAGTTATACTGAGCTCCACCCCTCTCATGTCACTTGTGGTTCCAAAAAACCAAGATGGCGACAGCCAAAATGCCGAACTAAAGGCTTCAAAACAGAAGCCCACAACCAACGGGTGACGTAACGGTGACTACGTTCACTTCTTATATATCGCCTATGGTTCATTCTTGCTTAGCGGGCACCATACTGCCCGTAATGCATGGAAGGCCATAGTTGGGACATAGTTGCTCCAATATTCACACATTCAAATTGCTCTCATCATTTCGGACGTGGCTTTTACAGGTCGGCCATTTTTATTTTTCATGGATTTTATGCAAACTTTTTCTAACACCTCCTTGAGGGTTGATCAGATTTGTTTCAAATTTGGTTGGTATAACCCTCCAACTATTGTGACACTAATTTGCGAAAGAATAGTTGAACGATGATGTCATAGGTCATGTGAAAAAATGCCATTTTAGGCACTTTTCAAAACTCCTCCTACAGGATTCAACACATCCATCTCATATTTGGTCAGCAGAATCTCAACACCTTCACGATGCAAAATTGTGAAGCTTTTGTGTTTTCATGGAATGGCGTCGCCGTGGCGAGGTGGACAATTTTTATGTTTAACCATGACACAGGAAGCTGTTGTAACTGGACTTTACATTGTCCAATTTACCCCCAAATTTCACATACTGGATAAGAGTTCGGGCCTGAAGACATCTACATGCCCGTAGTGAGTCATAGTCATAGCACCACCAACTGGCAACAGGAAGACAGCCTTATGCCGTGGGCACACTGCCCGCATGAGGCTCGCCTGACGGCAGCGTCGCGTCGTGGCTGCGTGATGCACACCTAGGGTGTTCACACTAGATGCTAATTAGCTGCCTGTCGGGAGCGTGTCTGCTCCCTGTCAGCTGTATTTCTGCTGCTGCTGACAGCCCTTTCTTTCTACATAGAGTTTGCCTTTTAATGGCCATTTAACTTCATGATAAATATAACTTATATTTATTTTAGACAGAAGGGTTCAGAAACGTGTGGTAATTAGTAAATAATAGTAATAATACACAATTAAAACTCCGTACTGTATTCATTTATGATGCTTTCCAAGTCACTGATGATGTTCATATACAGTCAATAGATCACCTTCACTGTCTGTGACATATTATACAGATGTCCAGACATGTAAACTGCAGTAAAGTCTTGCTGGTACGATGTTAATATACAGTCACTAGATCCCTTTCACTGTCTGTGACATATTCTACAGATGTCTAGACATGTAAACTGTATCATGTAGCTGATATGATGTCCATATACTGTCAATAGATCACCTTCACTGTCTGTTGCTGCAAGGACACGCAGCTGAGACGCGAGGGTCTCGCGTGTAAAATAGGCGACCCTTCTGTTCTATAAAATAGACACGCGTCTGACGCGCGTCTCATGCGGGCAGTGTGTCCACTCTAACCTGTTAACATGGACGCCGAAATAAAAAACAACACGCCACGCGAGACTCACGTGAGCCTCATGCTGGCAGTGTGTCCACCACTTTATGTGACAAAGATCATTCAATTTACATGAAATTGACATGTGTACAGATGATAAACAGCAACATGATGTATAATTAGTGTGTGTGCTCTATAGCGCCACATAGTGGACACAGGAAGTGGTACAAATTTTGCAAAACGTCATTTCCAGGTCATGCACTCCATGCAGGAAATACCATCTAACTCAGGAACACGGTGTCTGATGGTCATGGAAATGCTCAGCCGCGTTAACCAGTGTCCCACCAATACCCCCAACGTGCACAAGGGACGAGGACCCGTTTATCGCTGCTTACAGCTGTAATGATCTTTGTGTTCTATTAATTAGCTGGAAATGGAATAAAAAGGAAAAACAAGATCTCTTTGTTCTTATTTTTATGTTGCCAATAGTGCATAAAGTTTAGATTTATGATGTAAATCTACAGTCTGACGTCACTGAGCTTTCAATGCCAAGAAGATGTAATAATTTCATCATTTTATAAAAGTCTGAGCACATTTTAAACTGTTGTGTTGCAAACTAACAGGGCAAATGTGGAATTTATCTACTGGCTCAACACATGGTTTGAATATTTGGGGTTTGCTTCCCCTTGGTCTCCTCTGCCAAAGTGTCGTCAGAGTCAAGATTGTCCAGCATGTTTGTGAGCGACTGACCTGGTCTGAACCCTCCACATTGCACCAGGCTGTCAGAGTGAGTAGGCGATGAGAGATGTCAACGTCAAGGCTCGCTCCGAGCGCTGCGTGACGGCTCCCTCCATTCACCTCTCTCCTATTCTTATATCTCTTTTTTCTGTTTTTCTCTGCTTCTTCTCCTCTTTCCTTCCCCCTCTCTCCCAGTTATGCTTGTCCTTCGCTTTCTGCTGTGTCTCTTCTGTTTGTGCTTTCTCTGTTCTCTCCATGTCTGCTCATTATCTGGTCTCGCAAAAGCGTTCTTCATTCTCACTTCGTGTTTGTTTGTGCACTCTGCAGACCCTTGCTTGGGCCAATTTAGTTCACTTTCTCAAGCACTTTGTGGCCTGTTACTGCTCCTTTAAACACAGACTGGTAGTTAATGATGCTGTAGCAGCTACTTTAAGACTACTCAATCAGTATTACTGATCAGTGTTCAAGGTGAGGGGTAGTGTGGATTCTGTGGGTGGTCTGAAGCCAATGCAATATTTAGAGTTGTGGATAGTAATGTATTCTCCACCTGGGGTAGTGTGGGTCCCAGGCCAATTTAAGTGCCTTTAATACTAATACTTCCTCTCTTCACTTCCTTCCAAGCATCCACTGACCTGATTTAGCACATGGGAGACGTTAGCCTTCAGAACTTTCTGCAGGAGGTTAGGTTTAGGATAAGATCAAGGTTTGGGTTAAAATAGACCCTTTCTGGCAGAAGCCCGGGAAGCTAACTTCTCCCATGTGCCCTGCAATATTTTTGCTTAACTCACAATAATGATTTATTTTATTATTATCCTAATAAAGATTATAATTTGCATATTTTTGTGTGCAATCCCAATCGATGGTTACCTTATTTTATTTCTCTGTTAACAAAAGCCTGATCTGCCTGGACCCTGTTTTCTCAAAAGCTGCTTGTAAGCAGCCAATGGCCCGCTTCCCTGCCTGCCTCCAGTCTGTGCACCATCTGTTATATACAGCATCTTGTATACCAGATCAAATGACATTAGGTTGGAACAATCAACAAAATCTAAAAGAGGATTACATGTCACCACTGTCTTTCATTGTTAAGCGCTGCATTATTGCTGGCCCCTCACCTGTCCCTTGTTACAGAGACATAGAAGTCAAAAGTAAACTAGCATCTCTTGGTTGTGCATTTTCTGGACAGCTTCTGGACTGTTGCAATTGAGATTGACTTGACCCTTAACATCATGGAGCCAAACTAACATGCAGTCTATTAAACCTGCAGCAGACAGAATGTTTTTGTCATCAGTGGGCAAAACATTCCATAATAACCTTCCAGCATATAGTAACTCAAGTGTTCTGAGAGAAAATTACACTTCTGCACCTCCTCATTGGTCTGTTTTCGGGCTTTCAAAAATCTAGCCTGTGACGGGAGACTTCGACCAATCACAGGTCATTTCAGAGAGAGAGCGTTCCTATTCATTTGCTGTGCTCCGGCTGGTGGGCGGTGCTTGGTATTTCCTCAACTGATCTCAACATGGCTGCGGGGTCACAAACTTTCTCATTTTACGGCTAAACAGTATGCTACAAGATGTTTCTGAAAACATTTGAGGCGAGAAATAGTCATTACAGTAATAGAATATTGATTCATATTTGATCAGCGCTGCCTAGTTTGACCGTTTGATCAGAGTTCGTGAGTGATTGACAGCCGGCTCATAGACAGCAGCTGGACGGCAGGCTCCAGCTCGGCTCTGATTGGTTGTTTTCCTCCGGTCTGTGAAATCTTGCAGATGCCGTTAGGAGCGCCGGAGGACACAGACGCACATGATATTTTTTCAGATTACTCGTCTCATGCACTACTGTCAGGATATAGTGACCGTTTCAAGTAACTCTGTTTAATCATATTTGCTCCAAATCTAGCCACTGCTGCTTTAAGGCTGCTTCCAAGTGATAGTTGGGATTAATCTACTCCACTCACATTTCCATTCCTACAGTTGTCTGCATTATACAGCTGTCCTGGCATGCTTTATATACAACTAATTTGATTTGCCACAAACATAATCGTTTTTTTTCCAGAAAATCTAGTGATATGTTCTTGTACTGCCAGCAATTTGTATGGAGGTGGTCAGGGTATGCTTCAAACAAACATGCTGACTGACCATATCTGAAAGAAAAATTGTTCATGGCTGTTCCCGACGACCACAATCAAAGATAGGACAAAAAGCCAGCAGTCCTAGCGATTACATCGCTCTATGACAAATGAATTGGAAACACACTTGCGGACAGTCTTTCCTCGAAAGCGTTCACGGTGTTGCACTAATACATATGGGAAGTGACAGAAGTAATTGCATGAAGAATGAAAAAAAAAGAGTTTGTGAGAGACGTTATCCAAGCGCTTCATACTGGTTAGGGAGAGATTGTGGTAAGCATGTCCTGTCTTATGCTTAAAGTTGGTTGTGACTTTTTCATTATTCAACAACCTTAACCATGTACTCTGAGGGCCTTAACATAACCATATTCATAAAAAATGTTTATCATGCTTCAGTTGCTATATCAGTATGCTATATGCAGGAAAACAGCAGCAGAATGCAGATACATTCGATAAGAACATTTTGTGAATTTGCATATATGTTAATCAAAATCAACATTATGTTGATAAAACTGAGTTTAGATGGCATTATATGTCTCTCCGAATGTATCAGACAAGGTTGGGCTCTTATATCTAAAACTATACTCTTCCTCCTCTAACACATCTAATATTAATAATGGAATTAAATTCTCAGTTGAGTTTAAGATATACCTTGAGCTATCAGAATCAGGATCCGGTTTATTGCCAAGTAGGTTTTCACATACAATGTCTGCTCTGTTTTCTTTGTTTCTTCTCATGTAGTCATAATTTCCTGTTTTATTTTGAAAAACTAACTTTTCCTGTTGTTCCAGTTCCTGCCCTTGTGTGTTTCCCGCCTTCTTGATTAGTTTCACCTGTCCCTCATTAGCCCTGCATACACCAGACCTCTGCTCACCTGTTCCCACTTCCCCATCAGTCAGTCACTACATATACCGGTCCACTTACTTTGTTCCATTGTCAGATCATCATTGTTGCTGTATGGAGTTTTGCCTGCCTGCCATCTGGGCACCCGATTCGACTGTTATCAGTCCATGAATACCATATATGTGGGTCATTAGGGGCCTACTAGGCCTACTACGTTGTAAAAGTGAAAGCGAAATATAAAAGAAACATGTTCTAACACGTTGTAAACCTGAATGAAATGATAAGTTTTGAACACAAACAAAAAGGCTTCTTTAGGTTTAGGCAACGAAAACACAAACAAATATTGTGTTTTGGCTTAAAAGAAACTATGTTTCAAAAGTGAAAGTGAAACTAAGGCTCGGTCTACAAGTATACAGATATTTCTAAAAACGGATATTTTCCCCTCCGTTTAAAAAAAATCAAAATCTGTCCACACTACCTTTGTTTTACAAAATATCTCTGTCCACACTCAAACGCAAAAACTCCGAACGTTCGCCACAATATTTACATGTCACCACAAGTGAGATCACAAGTTAAGGGTCAAGGAATTTTGTTACCGCCCTTCTCACTCCCTTTCCTTCAGCTTCATCACAGTCAGTTCGATATTGTTGGTGGGGGACTGGGATTCCTGGTCGAACTGCATGACTGTCATCACTCTGTTGTCCTCAACTGTCTCTTTACATGCATAAATGACGCAAGGAAGGTCATTCAGGTCGATGTCCATCACCCTTCTTAGTGCTCCAGACCTTGCCTTCAATGGCCCAACAGCACATTCAATCAGCATTCGGCCTCGACATGTTTAATGTGTTCCCTGCTTTGGCCTCCTGGGATTGTTTTTTTTCTTTTAGATAGATAAACTTCCCAGTATAAACACTTGAATAGCTTTTATTTAAATCATTAGATATTAAAAGTTGTAAAATGCACTTATAGCGGAATCCAGAGTTATTTCCCTAGACCGAGGCTGGAGCGTGAGCTGGGAGGCGGAGTTAAAGGAAACGCTACTGCGCCTGCTCTATGGGCCCAATGGATGAGGAAGATAGATGATAAAACCTAGTACTGGGTGCACTATAACGCTTATGAAATAGGCTGATAACAGTCTAATTGGATGACTCAATGCCTGTAAGCCTTTTTATTTGTAAAAAATCATTGTACTGCACCAGTTAGCCTCTCCTCATCTGTGTTTGAGTTCTTCCGCTTCTGCCTGCTCTCCTAACCATGACATATAAACAATTTGCCTTGGTATTTTTGGTGCATAACAATAGAGAAAATAAAATATAAAAGCAAGTACTGCAACAGTCAAGAAACATAGATAAAATAGAGAAATTGACAATTAAAAAAGTTATGATATATATATATATATATAAAAAACATGTTTTTACTGTAAAATGAAGAGCTGTACAATTGCAGGGATGGACAAACGTTCACAGTATAAAGTACAGACCTAAACATAAGAAACCAAATCCCATATTGGAATTTGTACACATGTAACTGTACAGGATGTCCCCACAGATGCCTGGCTCATTGCCAATGTTTCAAATGAAGACATAACTGGTGTTGTGATTGGATGTGACAGCAAAGAGAAAGGAGGTGTTGTATTGATTTATGCAAACCTCACTGTATGTCTACTTAACTCCTCTTCAGTGCTGAGGAATGTGAATGGGGAACTGGGGATATTTGAAATGTGCGCAACACTATTACGGGTGTTTACTGCCCCATCTCTGTAATTAGGGACGGTCTCAGGAATTTATGGTCAATACATAGATCCTCTGAGTTGCTTATTATGGTTTCCCAGCACCTCAGACAAGCTGAAAGATGTTTTTTGAATTTAATCAGTCTCAGCTGATGTCCAAACCAAGCAGACCAATGATATGAAGAATCTTGCTAAATCATTTTAATAGATCTTATTCTGGAAAACAAACCACCCCATCATTTTGGTGTTGTCATTCTGTGAAAACCGCTCAACAATTTGTGTTAGAAACACTAGAAAAAATAAAAGCCACCAGTTGTTTTATTGTGAATATGGCCCAACCAGCCCACGTGTTGTTTCATCTCATCATATGAGCCTTTAGATAACTTACCTGTACACAATGACAAAGCTAACATTTCATCGTCACAAGACTTTGATTTGTTAATCATCATTTTTATCACAAAACCAAATATTCACTTAAACTTGTTACATGCTCAGATAGTCAACTTGTAACTTAGCCTTCTACATGTATGTTGATTGTTCTATCACATCACAACATCACTTTTACTTATTTTTCAATTCAACTTTCCATCTGACGGAGTTCCTTCCATACGGAAATTGGCTCAGGTGGTTTCAATGCATAAAGGTGAGCTCTTTGCTGTTTGTCTAAAATCCTAGAATCACTGTTCAACAATACAAATAAGGTTGTTTCTGGGGGTTGACTATGTCCTCTGGTCAGGATTTAGTCATTGTCATAGTACTGTATGATAACTTGACTTTCTTGTAGTTTGTAGCTAACCGTTTTTGCCATTTTCTTCAAATTGAAGCCCTGAAATGCTGAGAAAGGTGTTCCGCAAGGATTCATATTGGGTCTCCTTCCATTTATTCTACAGACTAAACCCCCGGCTCGTTGCGCTCTCTAGTGTCACTGCCGTTACTGTTGTAACTAAGTCAAATTAATTCCAGTTTTCATTCACTGACATGGATGGTTAGATTCAGTTTTGCCTTTTTATCACGCTAGTCTGAAATTTTACCACTAGTGCATTTTTGACAACTTTAGACCTCCTCCACAGGATGGATGATGCTTTGCAGTTCCTTACCCTGTTCTGGTTCTCAAATTTAATTTTACAACTTAATTAGATTTAATTTCACAGCTAATAACTAAATTTACAACTTAATTAGACAGATTTAATTTCACAGCTAATAATTATGGCAGCAAATCACAGCATACTGACACTGGAAACTGGTTTCCAGTAGTGTCTAACCGGTTACTGCAATGAATTGTGATGGATATTGCAAATAAGGCTGGGCAAAATATCGATATTATATCGATATTGTGATATGAGACTAGATATCGTCTTAGATTTTGGATACTGTAATATTGCATAAGTGTCTT
This sequence comes from Sebastes umbrosus, assembly GCF_015220745.1. Taxonomy (NCBI): domain Eukaryota; kingdom Metazoa; phylum Chordata; class Actinopteri; order Perciformes; family Sebastidae; genus Sebastes; species Sebastes umbrosus. The sequence goes on along the minus strand of NC_051286.1, from coordinate 18,093,513 downwards.
TTCCGGGTTTTAAAGACTGCATTACAGTTAAGTGATGGGATTTTCTGAACTTACCAGACTGTTCTAGCTGCTCTATTATTTACCTTAACCCACTTAGTCATTATATCCACATTACTGACTATTTATCAAAAATCTCATTGTGTAAATATTTTGTGAAAGCACAAAGAGTAAAAACTACAATATCGATATTGAGATATTTGTTAAAAAACAATTTGATTTTCTCCATATCGCCCAGCCCTACTTGCAAGTTTTAATTACTGATATTTTAAAGGTACAGTGTGTGGGATTTGGTGACATCTAGCGGTGTGGTTGCAGATTGCAACCAACTGAGTACCCCTTCGCTCACTCCTCCCTTTCCCAGACTGCAGTAACGTGAGCTGCCAAGTGAAAACCGTGATAACGCCGTTCGCCCTGCTCAGAGGTCATCCTTACCATAATAACGTTACTTACTACACCGGAAGTCAGACGCCAGCTGGTGGTCACACGGTTTAGCACTCTGCGGCTCACTTTATCGCAGTTTCACAAGCGTGTCGGAGAACTAGAAACATGGCGGACACCTTGAAGAGGACCCTCTCCCTATGTAGATATGAAGGGGGGCGCTTTCTAAGCTAACAAAAACACGATTCTTAGTTTCAGGTGATTATACACTAATGAAAACATAGTTATGAATAATATATTCCATTTCTGCACAACAGATCCCCCGAAATGTTACACACTGTTCCTTTAAAAGAAGTCTGTGATTGTATTACACAGTGTGTATCTGCATGTGTGTAATGGCTAATACTGATCTCAGCTAGACTTTCCAAATAAATAAACCTTAACTGTATTGGATTTGTTTTTTTTTAAGAAGAATTACTCTGAAGTACCAGTGATGGACAGTGATGATTTCTTTGTTCTTTTTTGCAATCCAATATTGAAAACATTCCCATTTAAAAGCACTTGTCATTAGGCAGTCTTCCATGCAAGAAACAAAACAAAAACATTACCAAGCACAGCATTTCAGGCAGAATTTGCACTCAGCATCAAAAAGATTTATTCAGTGTGTCCTTTCCTCCTTCCATTTGCCACAGTTGGTTAGTACGAAGTACAATAGCGCCCCCACTCCTCCACCTCCATCATCACTTATCACTCTTCCCTACACTTGTTAGTCATCAGTAAGAATAACAGTTCCCATGAACGCAGCCTTCATCTCTCTCATCTGATGCAAACAGATTCCTCTTCAGATTCAGATTCACTTTAAAATACCTATTTCTAATAGATTAGTTTGGTTAGTTTTGCCATTTTGGACATTATGTCCTCTTATTCAAGCCCCACTCATGTCCTTGAGTCATCTCGCAACAGTTAATATTTTCTGTCCAGTTCCTCCGCCTCTGCTCCTCTCCTTCTAGCATCTTCCCCGTTACCCGTCCCTCTCCTCCCTCCCACCCTGCCATGTTCTCCCGATTGATGCCATCTGAGGTTGCAGGCCCAGGCCGCCGGAGCTGCAAATTTACCCAGCAGCACACGTCACTGACAGGGGAGCGCAGAGCTCCCAAAATAGCCCAAACAGCAATTGGTGAATTGGGGCCCAAGTGGTAGTTACCGAGGACCGATTCTGACAACAAAATGAAGCTTTCCAACATTATGTGAACACCCATCATTTAATGAATCACCCACGCAAAGCCTTGTTGGTTGATTTATCATGTGTCTCTGCACTTCTTTGGAAAGGACATTTTTATTCCACAGCATGATTAGGGCCTATTGATGAAGGCTTCTGTGTATGTGATGCCAGAATATACAACATAGGCCAACACAGACACATATACTGTTATACAGTTGGAAGACATGAAAGCCTCTTCTGATGTGAGTCATGCGCTAGAGCTCATCCCACCGATTTGCTTATTAAAATGCCACGAACATGATATTCACGACTGGGATAATAACCGGTTGCATGATCTGCTTTGTGCAGCAGAAGTGATGCTATTTAGTTGCCAAATTGTCTGAAGATCATCCAAAGAATGTAACAATCCAGGTGAGAAACAGATCTTTATTCATCACTGACAGGCCATATTTCTGTATAGCTCTTACGTCAAGCCCAGGGGCATGTTATGTGAGACGTCGAAGCATTTGCAAATATGTTGGAAGTCAACTGAAAATATCGTAGACGATCAATCGGCCTGTAACTTCATTCAATGAGATCTTCAGATGCTTGCGTAATTGCAGGCTGCTGTTGCATAACGGGGGAAAGACATGCAGCGTTTAATTAAAAGCAGCTAACAAAGGCAACATTCAGGGGTTTTCTCATTTCACAGTACAGTCTGCGATTCCTAGAACTTCAGCAAGTATCCGATTGTGGAAAAAGGCTGTTTTATGAAGCTTGGGAAGTGAAATAAAAGGCGTTCAGTTTCAGCAAACTGTGCAGCGTTTTATGTATGGCCAAACCGCCAGCCATTGCAGTTCAAAGGCTGTGAACTACTATTGTTCTGTTGGGTCGCGACTAATTAACACCAACTAATATCTTTACAAGTTATAAAACACGTTTTGATTTGATTTATTTGATAGGGACGATGCACTTTAACATAGTTCCAATACAGGGCATGAAACTGATGTGCTGCACAGAGAGTTTTTAACTATTGCTAAGTAATTAAGACTGATTCGAACCACAAATTTGCTAAAAAGACTGTCCTTTTCTGTTATTTTGTTCCTGTTTACAGTGTGTAATCTAAAGGGCTGCCACCCAGTGAGTGAAAACTCTCCTGGGTTCTCACCCAGTGTGACCCCTCTTCATCCATTGAGTAAATCTGTTAGTCGTAAGGCAATTATATTATCACAGTTGAGTTCTTTATAATGGAGCTTTATTGTATTCATGGTGGGATAAACATGAACCAATTACACATGTATAACAGACGAAAACATAATTTAACACTCATGCGGAGTTCATAATTGTAATCTCACAGAACAAGTAGACAAAAGAAAGAGAGTGAGAAAGAGACAGAGTTGTTGCAGTAATAACGTCTGTGGGCTGGTCGCTGCGCTGGCTCTTAAAATCTTTCCTGGATTCCACTTGATATTGCTTGTGGGATAATCAGATTCGGTTAATTATTTCATTTAACAATAGGCTTGTTTGTCCCTCTTATACTTAGAAGTTGGAAGGGAATATAAAAGGTGGCTGCTGCATTCAAGGAGCTTTGGCAAATGATGAAACCCAGGGACATTTTTGGGAATTTCAGGCAGACGGTGGATCTTTATATCTACATTGACATCACTGGTGCAGAGCGGATACAATCAGTTATAATAATCAAAGCTTTACCAGTAGTTCCTCATTGGAAAATGGTGGAAAACGGTGCCACAAATGTTGCACGGTCCACCTCAAGTCAGATAAAACAGTCTCAGTATTTCTGAGTTGTGAGTTTATGAGTTTAAAACATGCTTTTGCACACTGGACCAATGGAAGTATTAATTGGGGCTTTCATTTGATACACTGGAGATACAATTTGTACAGATTTGAAGAAGCAACAGGTTCCATTAAATTGTACACTGCAGTAATCTGATCACAACTACAACAGTAAGTATCTATTCATGAACTACTCACCTCCAAATCATTTTAAGGATTTAAACAAGTTGTTATAAGATTATACTGTAATTTTTCTTCTCATCTAAAAAATAAAGGCTGAAATAATTTTCACACTTTTCATGACATAGATCTTTGGTTCTGCAAAACAAATCAAAGTAGAATACAATTACATTATATTGCATACATTAGAGTTCAATATAATTGGATATATTTTAAATGGCAGCCTACAGGAACATGGTCTACGTTCCAAATAAATCGCATACTTTTTTATTTTTGTTATGTACTGCAGCTGCCCTTACTAAGTGCATACTGTTGCATCTAGTATGTATTCAATTGGGACAAACTACCAGAATAGCCAGAAAAGCATGCTGGCTTCTATACTGCAAAATGCGACCAGATGTAGTAGAACATCCTGGTATTTTTGGCATACTTTCATACTTTTTGGCGTCATTTAGCCTCATTTTACAAGGAGGCTAAATGACGCTCCACACTTCACGCTAAATTTTGGCCATTTTCAAAGGGGTCCCTTGACCTCTGACCTCAAGATATGTGAATGAAAATGGGTTCTATGGGTACCCACGAGTCTCCCCTTTACAGACATGCACACTTTATGATAATTACATGCAGTTTGGAGCAAGTCATAGTCAAGTCAGCACACTGACACACTGACAGCTGTTGTTGTCTGTTGGGCTTCAGTTTGCCATGTTATGATTTGAGCATATTTTTTATGCTAAATGCAGTACCTGTGAGGGTTTCTGGACAATATTTGTCATTGCATTGTGTTGTTAATTGATCTCCAGTAATAAATATATACATATATTTGCATAAAACAAGCATATTTGTCCACTCCAATGTTGATAAAAGTGTTAAATACTTGACAATCTCCCTTTAAGATACATTTTGAAAAGATGAAAAATGTGCAATTAACTGACAGCCCTAATTGGGACATACTAAGTATTTTTTTGGCATACTAAATAGTGGGGTGGTATGGGTATTGGAACACACAGAAGGTCTCAGCTGGAGCAAAGCCTGTGCAATTTGGTAATGTAGGTGTGGATGACATTACCATGTTGGTGTCCTACTCGGACACTAGATGGTGGTACAACCCCACAGAACAGATCAGCACAGAGCACACAGCAACATTTAATCTGTACAATCATACAGGACACACTTCACCTGGAAACAGGCTGTTAGGGGGGCCTTGTTGTGAAGAAGTTAATTGTTTTGTGTGTATTTAAGTATGTATGTTGTTCATATGTATCTACAGTATTTATGTCTGTTCACTTAAATACTTTATAATTGTGTGTGTATATCTGTGTGTCCCATGTACCCTCAACTGGCACTTCATCATTATGATTGATATCTTGTTACACAGTGGTGGAAAATACATTTACTCAAGTACTGCACTTTACAATTATGAGGTACTTGTACTTTACTTGAGTATTTCCATTTTATGCTTCTACTGTACTACATCTCAGATGGTAATATTATCCTTTTTATTAACTACATTTATTTTACTGCTGTAGTTACCTGATTTTACAAACAAAACATGCTTACTTCCCATCTCCTGCATTAATTTCCATTTACAGGTGTATTTATAATATAATCACACAACGATGTTGTATATACTACTATAAGTCAAGGCTAAGGACATAAAGGAGAATGCTCTTGATACAATAATGAATGTTCAATGAGTAATTATTCCAGTGTCTGCTTGCTTACATTACATAATTTACTGTATCTTTCCTCGCTTTTGTGTTAAGCTTTAGATCTATATTAGTGAAACTACATGTGTTGGATTAGTAGTGTTCCTGCAGAAATAAAAACAGAGTAATTATTTTGTTGAACTACCTTTATTATGAAAGGCACAATAAGCATTTCCATGACAATCGTACAAATAAATTACCCAAAATATAATTCACATTTTTCCTCTAGTAGAGGAACCCTGATTTCACTGCGTCCCCAGCTCTGAGACCAAACCTACGCCCTTAAAAAAATACCTACACGTAGCAGTAAAATGCATTTTATAATATGGGTAAGAGAAAGACGGAATGAAACAAATGCCATTTCAGATGTGCTTAATCTTCTGATAACAGACAATTTGCTTTGAGGATTTCAAAGTTGATCGTAACATCAGTCACTTTTGTAGTGTGTAACAAGTGATATACAAACATTTACTGATTATCCTGAGCCTAGTGTTTATTATTATTAGAATAATTCTTTTGTAAATCCAGTTCATCCAAGGTTTAAAATATTAACATATTATGTTTTATTTAGATTGCCCATCCATTCTGCTACTGAGCTGCAAATGAGTCATGGATGATATAATATGCATACAAGCAGCGAGGGACTGGACGGGTATCGTACTGTAAATTGTGCGTGCTGCAGCTCATTCATAAATACTAAACTCAAGCCCTTAAATGCCCTTGAATACAGTTAAGTATATGTTTTAACACTCTAAAAACTACTGAGGTTTCTTAATGCGCTGCTCTTCTGGTGGAAAATACAGACTGTTCTCTTCTCATAAACATATAGCAAAAAACGGAAACAAGCTGGCCAGGGAGGCCATCTAGTGGTCGGATGTGGTCCAATCTATGATACCAACACTGCCTGTTACTGATAAATTACTCCCTGAGCATATTAGGATACATTACCCTACCTAACTGAGTAATATACATGTAACTAACAGCTGTAGAAGCAATCATTCCATTAAAATATTGCAATGCACCAGACATTTTTCTTGCCAAATGTCTTAGCTGTTATGTAAAAACTATCATCAGCATTAAACACAAACGAACAAACTCCAACAGAACATGAAGAGGCAGTGAGAATGGATTCAGTCAATACTATTCAAGCCTTAAACGAGGCGGGTTCGACACCGTCCGGTCCGGCTCGGAGGAAACCGGTGAGGACCTCGTATGTAACAAACACCACCATGTTGACGGGGAATGCGCGAAGCCAGTTGATGCCTAAGCTCCTGAAGAACACCCCGGCTCCCTCAGTCCTCGCCGTCTCGGTGATGCAGTGAAAGAAACCCTTGTATCGCTTCGTCTTCCGCCCACCGTCCATCTGCAGACGGGCTTTGATCACGTCCATGGGTGTCCCTAAAGTCCAGCCTATCATCCCTGCTAACCCACCGGCCAGCATCACACCACCCAAACCTGGAGGAAATAAAAAGACGTTAAAAAGGGAATTTTTTTAATTGTCTTTTTAAATCTTCAAGGAATTTGTAACATAAAGGGCCGCAAAGTGTACAAGTTTCATGCTTTTACGAAAACGTGAACATCATCTTCACATATCACCTGGACTATAACCCGTTGCTACTGAACACGGGCTGAAACATGTATATATAGACAATGGATTAAGGGTGGGAAAATATAAAATAATAATAAACCTGGTAGAGAATTAATTTCTTAAGAAAGTTTTTTTTATTATTTTGTTTCTGCTGCTTAGAAAGCCATTTACAAACTGCCCCAATAACAGAATCCAATGCAAAGTTCTGAATATTCTATCAGATACAAACTGCACAAAGTTACGTTTATTCTGATAAGAAATGTTTTTATTGTTGTTATTCATGTAATATATCCTTTTAAAGCTATTTTTGTGCTCTTAATGGTGGAACTATCCATGGACACAACAGATATACATGAAGTTAGTTATAAGGACATTTGCAGAAGCATTCCGAATTTGCCTTATTGCAGCGTTAGAGGTCAAAGGTCAAATTATGTTGTCCTCAGTGTCATGACAATGTGACTGCTCGATAGATTATAGTCTAAGCTTTACAATGATATATGGCTTCATGATATTGTGTGTAGGTTACCCTCTTTTATACTGTCTCGATGATGAAAAAAGAAGGAAAAAGAAGTGATAGCACAAAGAGAGCTACTATTGCTGCAATGCTATCATACATTTTCCAATACTAGGGAAATAGACCTTTAAAAAAAATCACTATGAGTCATGGTCCCTCTAAAATTTGGGGGTCAGGCTCATGGACTAGGAAGAGTTTTGGCATTTAAATGCTTGTTGGCCTTGGTTGTGTTCCTCTTGGCCAACCTCAAGGATATGAGCTTGTTTACAGCTTACGCAGCACTTTCAATTTAGATTTCCCGTAATACAAAACGACGACTGAGGCTGACAAGCAAACAAGAAGAGCTGTAATTGAATATTGCAATAATAAGGTATGACGTCACACGTTTATTAGATTAAAACGTCAAAACTTGGGCTGTAACTGAAAATATGAAGACACGTATAAAGACAATTTTACAGTGCTGATACAGATCAGCACGCAAGAAGAGCCTTTTCTTGAAAGATATAATGCAGCGTTGACGTCACTCACTTGGTCTTTGCTTGCCGCTTTCTGTCAGCCATTCACAGATGGTCGCGTAAGTCAGGAAGTACGTGGCGAACGACGGCCCGTCTCTCAGCATGAGCGGGAACGCTCCCCTGTAGAGCCCCATGAAGCCGTCCTCTTTGATGATGCTCAGCAGACAGTGAACTGGACCGCGGTACCTGGGTTTGAGCACGTTGGTTCCTCCGCGCATGGACTCCGTCTGACACTGCAGACGCACTTTCACTATGTCACCTGGAGACATCACTGACGTCTGTTGGAGGCAGATAAGGAGAGTCTCAGAAGTGGATATCTCAAAACCTAACTATCTGCAAGGTTATACACATCTGGGGATATGATAGAAAATGTACTTTTTGGTGTGTTTTAGGTGCCAAATATACACATGGATGTAAACTATGTATTACCCTTTACACCGCTGCCATTACTTCTTTACCAATATACTGTCACCTGTCACCTCAGCTCTATATACTCTACATACTCTATTTTACTTACTATTTTGCAAACTGTTTACGCCTCTGTATATATATCAGCTTATCTATTTGAAATACTGCCTTCCACAAATATATTTATATACATACTGGAAAAACAAAGTTCGGAAACTTGTGTTTGGTGGATTATTTCTCTGTTGTTACAATGCTAATTGGCATTGTATTTTACATCGTTAGAAAGCCTGTTTAATTTACCTTCGCAATGATGTCCAACTTGTAAGGATCATGTATTTGTGGGATGAGCAGCACAGCTGATTATGTGGGTAGCGCCCAAGAAAAATTTGCCAAAATGCTCTGCCAATGTTAAACAGTGTATTCTCATAAGGCTACCAGGAAGCCTGCAATGACTGCCCTTCACCATCAGGCCCGTTTGCGCTGGTGTCGACAACACAGACAATGGAACCTGAACATGTGGGGGAATGTCATGTTCAGTGATGAGTCCAGGTTCTGTCTGCCAAAGTTGGATGGCAGGGTCAAAGTATGGAGACGACGCGGAGAACGCTATGCTGATTGTTGCACTGATGGAGTAACAGCTTTTGGTGGGGGCGGTGTCATGGTGTGGGGCGGCATCTCCCTCACTGGCAAAACAAGGCATGTCATCATTGAAGGCCATCTCAATGCAGGGAGATATCGGGATGAGATTCTGCAGCCAGTGGCGATCCCATATCTCCACAATCTGGCACCTAACTTCATCCTCCAAGATGACAACGCTCACCCCCACAGAGCCAGGGTTATCACAGACTACCTCCACAATGTGGGAGTGAGAGAATGGAACAGCCTGCCAAGAGTCCAGACCTCAACCCATTCAACACTTGTAGGATCAGCTTGGGCGTGCTGTACGTGTTAGAGTGACCAACACAAACACGCTGGCTGACCTGCAACGAATCCTGGTTGAGGAATGGAATGCCATCCCACAGCAATGTGTGACCAGGTTGGTGACCTGCATGAGGAGGAGGTGCCAGGCTGTTGTGGCTGCGTATGGATCTTCCACCGCTACTGAGGCTCCTGACGGTGGATTAAATTAATAAAGTGTAAAATAGCCAATATGTCTTGTTTGTTCCTTGTTACTGATAGAGAGTTCATTCATCCAATCCACCAAACAACTCAAAACAAGAGTCAACACCAACAGGAGAATACACTGTTTACCATTGACGGAGTATTTTTGCAAATTTTTCTTGGGCGCTACCCACATAATCAGCTGTGCTGCTCATCCCACAAATGCATGATCCTTACAAGTTGGACATCATTGTGAAGGTAAATAAACAGGCTTTCCAACGATTTAAAATACAATGCCAATTAGCATTGTAACAACAGAGAAATAATCCACCAAACACAAGTTTCCAAACTTTGTTTTTCCAGTTTATATATTAGGGCTGACCCAAATGCTTTGTAGCTTCGACCATTGCCATGGAAATCGATCTCCGAATCAGTATTCGAATGCTTCGTTTTTACATATAAGCATGTAATAATAATGTATAAATACAAAAATAGCCCATTAAATAAGGAAAAATCCCACATATGCGCTGCGCCATGCCCCGAAGCTTCGAATACCTTTAAATATTTCTCACCAAAGCTTCGAAGCCAAAAAAAAGGTATACGGGACAGCCCTACATTACTTATATTTACATTTCTTATTTTATGCTTGTGAATGTTAATATTTACGCCCTATATTTTAACTTGCACTATTTTACGTCTTTGATTCTCATTTTGCTTTAACATGTGTCATTTTCCTTATATACAGAATATGTATTTTTAATGAGCATTGTTGAAGGGTACCTGAAACCCAAGATTTTCATTGCCAACGACTGCTTGCTGTAATTGTTGTGTATTATGATGAATAAAGAAACATGAATCTTACAGTCTAAATTGCAGGTCAAATGAAACACATTATTCAGGCACATGATTCAACAATTTTTTCAAAGGATTTGTTTCCGTTACCTGAGCGATACCTCCCGCCATACCAGACAGGAAGATTTCTAGTTTGGTGTTTGGACCAGAACCAGCTCCTCGCGCCTGACTCAGACATTGCAGGCAGTTCCTGTACGTACCGAACACCACTGAGGAAGTCATGGAGATCGTAGTGACGGGTAGGGACATGCCTTTGAAGAAGCCATGCACCTGATGAAGCAAATGAGAAAAAACAAATGATACAGCACAGAGAGGTAGCGAACAAAGCGCCCCACTCTTCATCTATCACATTTATTTTCAGAAATAGAATTAATCACCAAATATTTTGATAACAGATTAATCGATTTGAGTCATTTTGAAAGAAAAGATGCTCTGATTCCACCTTCTTAAATGTGAATATTTTCTGGTTTCTGTACTCCTCTTCGACAGTAAACTGAATATCTTTGAGTTGTGGACAAAAGAAAACATTTGAGGACGTCATCTTGGGCTTTGGGAAACACTGATGGACAGTTTTCACCATTTTCTGACATTTTATAGATCACACAACTAATCGATTAATGGAGAAAATAATCGACAGATTAACTGAATATGAAAATAATCATTAGTTGCAGTCCTAATCTTTACATTTTAATGCAGGCTAATTAGCACCGAAGTCCAAATCCACTGTGATGATGTGCAGATACCCTGAATAATGTTCGTCTATGAAAGTTGTTGTAAATGTGTAGTTCACATGCTGTTACACTTTTGACACTTATCTGAACAACAGTGACACATTTACCAGATATTGGCTCCATTTCCTATGTTATTCTAACCCTGGATTGTGTGTGATTAAGTTGGTTCAGAGATTGTTCAGCTGACCCACACACACACCTGCTCTTCTCACATTGTTGTTTTTGGTGGCAGCCTCTGTTTCTTGACTTGACACAATGCTTTCTACCCACCCAATGTTGCTTTTGCCTTACAACAACTCGCAACAATCATTTGAGAACATTTTATAGCAGGCACACTAAAAAAAACGTGGCACCATGTAGTCTACACCGGCTCCACTTACTTACCCCTTCTTTTGAAAATGTCTCCGCCGCACACTGCCATATCCCAGTGAACTGTTTCTGGGTTTGGATCCGGACCTAGAAAATAAATAAAGAATATGATGTAAAAAAAAAAATGGCATCCATTTGTTACATCTTGACATAATGTTTCAGATACATGCCACTTGGTGTACCTTCACAGTGTCCAGAGGGTAGCCCACTGCAACTCCACATGCCCCTGTGTGTTTGCAGAGGAAAGAGAGCATCAAGGATACAACAGAAACACAGCAATGCTCAAGGCTATTTAAGCTTGAACTGCAATCCTTTTTAATGATGTGCAGCTGACAGGAAGGTCCAACGTGATGATTGGTTGCTTATCTCAGGTAGGACCCTCCTCACTGTCACCACAGCCCATCTTGTTACAAAGGGAGACCGGGCATTCTCTGTTAGAGCCCCACAACTGTGGAACTCAGGGTAGTAAACTCTGGTTCTTCTTTTAAATCACCCTTACAGGAAGGCCTTTTTCATAGCAATCCCTTGTTTTAAATTTCATTATTGTTGATTTTTTGTACAAAAGTCTCAAGTTCAACATTTTATTTTGGCCTATGTTTTTATGTTTTTATTCTGTATTGTTTTTATCTTGATGTTTGCACTATTTTAACTTATGTAAAGCACTTTGTAACTGTGTTTGGAAAGGTGCTATACAAATAAAGTTTATTATTATTATTATTATTATTATTATTATTATTATAATTATTATTATTATAATTTGTTTTACATCTTTAAAAATGAATGCTTTGACTGGACAAAATAACCAATTTTAAGCCATGATTTTGAGTAATGTGTAACTTTTATTTTTGTTATATCAGTGAAAGGACATTAAATGAATCACAAGCATATGGCAGTTCTGATATGTCAGATTAGTTCTACTACTATTATATTTAAATTCGTCAGGTTAAAATTTGCAAACTAACTTTGCAGATATACCATGTATAAGAGGACAAGCAAAACCCATATTACAAGAGACATACCGTACATACATAATCTTTGCACATGCTGTCATAGTAGATGTTTATTGTACCATGCTAATACAGTAGCTAGACATTTAGCAAACAGACAGCAACTAATGCTGAAACTAGTAGCTTTAGCTGTTACCTGCAACTGATCCAGACACAAAGTCAGCGATATGCATCCTGTCAGATGGTGACTGACCGCCAGATCCTTTTTAAATGTGAGCCCATTCTTCCTCTCGCATGTGCTGCTGCATAACCAGCAGTAACCTTGAGTGTGTTGCTGTGATGACGTAACAGAGGCGTGACTCGCTACTAGCCGAACAGCGTCGACTGGTCCCGACTTTACCCGAAGATAGCCGAAGGATGTATTGGATCTAAATGAGTGGTTTGAGTAGACAAAATTGTGTTTAAACAACACAAACTACATGAAAGACAAAAATTTAGATTCTAATTATTTCAAAGCAGACTTTATACATAAAAACATGTAACTCAAGGCATCAAGAGTTTGACAATTTATTTTTCTTATGCTTTTTAATTGTATGTAAATACTACTTGTTTCTGACTGTCCACTTGTTGGTATGATCATTCTTTTTCTTTATTTTTTATTTTATTTTTTTTGTATTTTACATGTTCGAAATACATTTTGAAATGAATGAAATGAAATGAAAACGTCGCTTTTCAAAACCTTTTTCAGCGGAACTTTTTAAGCTTATTGACAGATAAAATGTAATTTCTTGAAGTTGCACATTTTTGAATAATAATAACAAAAGTGGTTCATAAACTTATCGAACACAAAAGTCAATTTTGTAAATTATGAATTGCCCTCATCAACTGATTTATTATTATTATTATTATTGTCTTTTTTTATTTTTATACGGTAAAAATATTTTTGCTGATTTTTTTGTAATGAAAAATCTGAACATGTTTATGTAACTACTGTATTGAACTTCCGAAATAAAGTATGGAAAAAAAAAAAATGACACGAGACTTCATGGACAGTTCATTCAAAAGCAAACCCTCACAACACTTTCCTTAAAATGTTATGGCTTAAAAGAATACCCCCTTTTATTCTTTTAAAGATTTTGAAACCTTAAAACTCAAAATTGATTGACTGATTTTTTTTGTGTAACTACTGTATTGAATTTATTATTATTATTATTATTATTATTATTATTATTATTATTATTATTATATTTTTTAATTTCTATACTGTGAAATATTTTTGCTGATTTTTTGTGTAACTACTGTATTGAACTTATGATTATAATTATTATTATTATTATTATTATTAATATTATCTTTTTTATTTTTATACTATAAAATATTTTTGCTGATTTTTTGTGTAACTACTGTATTGAACTTATGATTATAATTATTATTATTATTATTATTATCAATATTATCTTTTTTATTTTTATACTATAAAATATTTTTGCTGATTTTTTTAAGTAACCACTGTATTGAACTTATTATTATTATTATTTTTATTATTATCTTTTTTTATACTTTAAAACATTTTTGCTGATTTTATTTGTAATGATAAATCTGAACTACTACTCACTACTGTATTGAACTTTCGAAATAAAGTATGAAAAAAAAAAAAAAAAAAAACCTGACACGAGACTTCATGGACAGACAGTTCATTCAAAAGCAACACACATCACACGGCACTTTGTGTGACGCATTTCATAACACTGGGAAGCCCCTTTGCGGCACCGCAGCCAATGAATGACGAGGATTACGTCTGACGTAGCGGGGTGTCGGCGTCATCTCTTCACTCTGATTGGATAAAAAACTCCCCCCGGTAAGTCCCGCCCCCTAACTACTAGTTCTACTTCCTGTGTCGCTTAGCTTTGCGTGCTACAGAATAAACCTCCTTGAATCACACAGACAGCGAAGAGAAGGTGTCCGCATTGACTTGTAACGACACACTGAGGTCGTGTAGGTCAACCAGGAGAGTTTTGTTAGGGATAAATTGACAACAAGCTACATTAAAACAATACAATTGCCAGGTCTAAGAGGTGGATTTGGAGCTAGCAGTGCTAGCTAACATAGACGCTAACTAGAAGTGTCAGTTATCTAACTTAACATCACATTTAGTCCTTCAGCAGCTAGGTGACGTTGAAAGAGAGGAGATGGACTTCCTTGCAGGATGCATAGGAGGTAAGTCTGTCAGCTGTACTTGTGTTTAGGCATTTTATCTTGTAATGTGTTAGATGAGTCCAGAAATTGACACCTTGATTTGAGGCAAAAGGCAAGGCAGCTTTATTTATGTAGCACATGTCATACACAAAGGCAATTAAAAGTGCTTTACATATAGAAAAGCAAGATAAAAGAGCACACAGTGCATAAGATAGAAGTATAAGTTAAAAGAAAAAAAAAATTAAAAGGATAATAAAAACAATCAAAAGACAGTAAAGGAAAGGCAGCTTTATTTGTAGAGCACATTTCAGCAACAATTCAAAGTGCTTTACATAAACATTCAAGAACATTGCAACAAAGTGCAAAAGAACATTAAGACATAATTAAAACAGCTATAAAAACATTAAAGATTAGAAAATAAAAATAAGCTAAAAATAAAAGCTAGGATTGAAGCTAAAATAGAATAATAACACACAAGAGTAAAAGCTCTAGTGCAGTATAAGATCATTATCTGGTTTAATAAAAGGCAGCAGAAGCAAACAGGAAAGTTTTAAGCTTTGATTTAAAAGAACTCAGAGTTGTCCTGCAGGTTTCTGGGAGCTTGTTCCAGATATTTGGTGCATAAAAACTGAACTTTTGCATGTTTAGTTCTGACTCTGGGGACACTAAGCAGACCTGATCCAGATGAATCTGAGAGGTCTGGAGGTTCATAACATAGCAGAAGATCAGACATGTATTTTGGCCCTGAACCATTTAGTGCTTTGTAAACCAGCAGGAGTATTTTGAAATCAATTCTTGAGAGACAGGGAGCCATTATAGTGTGACCTAGCTATGGTGAAATGTCCCTTTGTTCCTCTTATATATAACAGTAGCAAACCACAAACCCCATGCTTCCTAAATGTGATGCAACTCTATCACAAGATTACAGGTTGCATTTTCCAAATTCCACCTGCAGGTCGGCACACCTACACTACAACACGTGCTGTAAATACAGTACATGCTGATTGCCTTTGACCTGGTGGCAGACTTTGACTAGGACTATTATCATTATGTTTTTCAACCTTAAAACCGTGTAATAATTATTTCATTGACATCTGGAATATTGTTTTTGATAAAAAAACAACAATAAAATTAAAAACATAAAAAATGACAAAACTATTTGTTTGCCAACTTGTGATAGGCATTTGTCACAGTTCCTTTTATTGACTAAATGATTAATAAAAAAATAATGCTCACTAGATCAGTCAGTAAATGAAAATGCTTGCTAGTTGCAGCATTAGATGTTTTGAACATTTTAGATTGGATGTTATTAACCTCTTGGAGTGGAAGATAATCCACACAATCCTCTATGAGGTATGTGTCATTTGTAGGGTTGTCAATCAATTAATTGCAAATTTATTGCACATTTTTTATCTGTTCAAAATGTACCTTAAAGGGAGAGTATTTAATACTCTTATCAACATGGGAGTGGGCAAATGTGCTGTGAAATGCCCCCTTTGTTTCTCTTATAACACTAGCAAACCATAAACCATGCTTTCTAAATGTGATGCAACTCTATCACAAGATTATAAGTGCATTTTCCAAATTCCACCGCAGGTCGGCACACCTACAACAAATGATTGCCACTGATTGCCTTTGACCTGGTGGCAGACTTTGACTTTGAGGGAGTGTAAAGTTTTGAGAGGCTTATTCTGTGTTAGCTGCAGTGTCAAGTAGTAAACTTTAATGTAAAATTCACTATTATAAGATGTTATTTTCCCTACAGTAGTTTTTGTGATTGCTAAAAAAAAGTAATGCAGAAGGTTAGGTTAAATATTTTATTTTTATTTTATTTTATTTAACCTTTATTTAACCAGTTAGTACTCATTGAGATTAAGAATCTCTTTTTGCAAGAGAGACCTGGCCAAGACAGCAGCATTTAAACATACATTAAAGTTTCAGACGCCACAACATAAAACAACTGCAAAATAAATACATAGCATAATATCATACAAAACACTATTAAAATCAAGTGTTTGAAGCCAACATTAAAGTGAAAATATTCAGAAACACAGACAGCTCCTGATTGACTCTGCTTCTAGGCCTTTCATTAATGTTTTAAATTCATCAAAAGTAATCAGATTTCCCAGTTTCAACTTAGCTTGCAGTGTATTCCAGGAAAAGGGAGCAGAATAGCTAAAGGCCATCTTACCTAGTTCTGTGCGGACCTTAGGTACAGATAATAAGTACAGGTCAGACGAGCGTAGGCTATAGCTGCCAGTGTTATGCGATATGAGAGTGCACAGATGGGAGAGGAGTATACCAAGAATGGACTTATAAATAAATGTGAGCCAATGTTTGTGCCTCCGCATAAACAAAAACAAAAAATATGCTAACTTTCAAATACAGAATGTAAGTTCTCTGGTATGTCCAATTTACAGCATATTACAAGGTCTACATTGGAAATACATTTGTACATGCTTGCTAGGGTACCCAAGGGTGCTCCAACCTTCTGCATTTCTCCCTGGTGTCACCCTGTTGAGAACTGAAAGCATGCAAACACTACACAAGTGCAACCCGAGCTTTCAAGCAAGGGTGGCCGCAAACACCATACGCAGATGACACGAATCAGTACACACCCCTTCACAGACCAATCTCATGCTTTCCTTTCTTAACAGTGGTTTCCCACCCTCTCACAGAGTGGTAGAATTCAGAGAACCATCTACAGTCAAATGGGAAGCTGGTTGCTCAGCTCGAAACAAGGTTAAAATGAAGTGGCATCACTTTTGGTGGTGACACACTGACGAGAATTGTTATAACAACTATGATGCAACACCCTCGTGTGTTTGTTTTCCTTGTACTTGGATCATACCATTGCATTGAGGTCAATGACCGCTAGTCATTGTGTCAAACACACGCCTGCTTGTGTTCTTTCCCTAGCTTACAGCTGGGACTCCTCCTGATTGGCTCTTTTTACAAATGGGTCAGGTGACAAAGCAGGCGCTTATGACGGATAAGCTTGCCGGGGTTTGTTTACTGTGGTGACACAGACGGGCCAATAACCTCAGGTCTATTTATTGTCAACAACTTCTTTATTCATATTATTAGGACTATTATCATTATTTTTTTCAACCTTAAAACTGTGTAATTATTTCCTTGACATCTGGAATATTTTTTTTTTGTTAAAAGAAAACAATAAATTCAAAACATAAAAAATGACAAAAGTATTTGTTTGCCAACCTGTGATAGGCATTTGTCACAGTTTATTTTATTGACTAAATGATTAATAGAAAAATAATTCTCATTAGATCAGTCAGGAATGAAAATACTTGCTAGTTGCAGCATTAGATGTTTTGAACATTTAGATTGGATGTTATTAACCTCTTGGAGTGGAAGATAATCCACACAATCCTCTATGAGGTATGTGTCATTTCTCAGGTTGTCAATCAATTAATTGCAAATTTACTGCACATTTTTTATCTGTTCAAAATGTACCTTAAAGGGAGAGTATTTAACACTCTTATCAACATGGGAGTGGGCAAATATGCTTGCTTTATGCAAATGTATGTACATATTTATTATTGGAAATCAATTAACAACACAAAACAATGACAAATATTGTCCAGAAACCCTCACAGGTACTGCATTTAGCATACAAAAATGTGCTCAAATTATAAGATAATCATAATGACAGTTTGGAGCATTATTTAGCTTCCTAAATAACCAATTGGTACCAATGGATTCCTTAGGTTTTGTAGTTTAATAAGATGCCAGTATATTCACTCTAGCTTTAAAACTGAGCTCACTAAAACCTCCAAAAGATTGATTGCGTTAATGCGGTTAAGAAATTAGTGGCATTAAAACGAATTTGCATTAATGCGTTATTATCACGTTAACTTTGACAGCCCCAGTAACTTCATGTTGCAATATTTTGTTTATATATCATGATATTGTACATTGATAATGATAATATCAATGTACAATATCATGATATTGTACATTTTCTGGAAAATCTACCGAAAACTGTTCACTGATAATATCGTAATCAAATAAATACTGTCTTACTTATTGATTGACAACGTTACCCACAATGATCCAACACACCCACAGATATTAAAGACATAGCTAACACAAAAAGTATGGCAGAATGTCTTAGGGTAGACAAATTTACATCATCACATTGCCTTGAAAAACCTAATGCTGTCATATCTGGGATTGTAGCAGCTACTTCCTTCGTTTCTGTGCTAATGCTCAATGTTGTTTACGGTCTGTCCAGGAACTGTTATCAGGTTTCACCATAGAGTGAGGTGAGAAGCCCAAACTGGCATCAGAACATAAGAATGTGCTGCACAAGCCTAGGTTATGTAACTTTCAAAGGCACCCTAAAGAGAGTTTTAGAGGGTGATGGTGCCCAGTGAGCTGGCTCGGGCTCGATAAGGCAGTGTGTGTTACCCTGGAGGAGATGGCAGCATGCTCTAAAATTACACAACAGTGCCAGCAGCAATAGTTGGGGCCTTCAAAGACTGGTGAAATAGGCCAAAAACTGGTTAAATAGGCATGATGTGTTAGTGGGTCCAGATTCAGAAAAAGTGGCGTGTGTAGTAACTCTAAAGGTAATGATGACTCACAGCTGTTTCCTTTGTCTCCAGGTGCTGCTGGAGTCTTGGTTGGACACCCATTTGACACAGTTAAGGTGGGAAAAGTTTTTTTTTTTTTAAAGGCGCAATGTTATTACAGAGTTTCAACAACTTCATAAGCCTTTTTAGGTAATTCTCTGTTTAAATGCACATTTTTTAGATGTTTTTCTGTTTCCTGTTCAATGTTTTTCATCAAGTTGCCATTACCATTCAGCTAACTGAATTGCTCATTTCAAATTTCTCAATCCCTTTGCTCTGTTATGATCGGATTAGGATTGTATATCAGAAGGGAAACTGTTTGGTTTAACTGATCACTGAAGAGTGTCTTGTTTTCCAGGTGAGGCTACAGGTCCAGAGTGTTGACAAGCCTCTGTACCGTGGGACCTTTCACTGCTTCCAGTCCATCGTACGGCAGGAGTCGGTACGTGGATTTATTTCCCATCCGAATCTAATGTTAATATATGCATGCAGTAATATTACTGATAAGTGACCAAGGTTATGTTATGTACAGTGTTTGCTTGGTTAGCTTGGCTCTGAAGCATGTGAAGGTGTTCCAGCCTGAAGTGTTTTTCAGGTGGTTTGTTGCTATGTGTCATCTACCTTTCTGGGCTGTAACAGCCTGCTCTCACCGCAGATTAGGCAGCGCCCCTCGGCATCTGAAACCGACGTACGGAAGCACCCTTTAGTGACAGTATGTGACGAACCGGGCTTTCAACTAACTCCGATGTAAACCCACCCACGGCGGTATTCGCTGGTATTCTGAGCAAGTGACGTAGTATTAATAGCGTTAGAATCCACTCAGGGTTGGCGGGAGGGGTGGTGAATGGGTCAAACAAACACAAGACTTTCAACTTGGTGACCGGTGTTTGTGTCCTGTGTGAAACTAAACAAAACTAAAAGTAACGTTTACTTATTCTGTCACGTCAGTCGTTAGTCATGGGACTCGACGGTATCGTCAGTCCCATGAGTCGTCAGTCACATGAGTCGGTAGTCACTTGAGTCATTTGTATCATCAGACACATGAATCGTAGTCACTTGAGCCATTAGTCCGTGAAGTTAACGCCAGCCACGCCCGTTTCCTAACCCTACCAAAGGGTTTGTCTTGCCTAAACCCACCTTCCTGTGAAAACAGAAGTTTATTTTGAAAGGACACTATGCATGTAACTAGCGTATACTGACACGCCGTCCCTGGTCCGTCCAAAAGCAACGCAAGAGGGGTAAACCGTGAGTCGGTCTCCGATACTGAAGGGCACTGACCAAGCGGCGGTATTTGACGGGTTGGGAGTGAGAATGTGTTGACTGTAAAGCTGGAAGCCTGCTGCTCACGATGACACCTATGCAACAGTTATGTTTAACAGAACCTATCTTTAGCAAGGTCTGGCCACCATGGCTGTTCATGGTCTTCAGTTAAAAGTCTGTGAGGTCAGAGAGACCTGATAGCGGACTTATGTCACTCTTGGTCTTAAGACTGAATGGGACACCTTAACATGGGAGGCCAACGTGTGGGACACTTTGAGTGGGGATAAGTCTAGTTGTTGAATGGGCTCAGAGTTTTGTTTTCCACTGTTGACCCAATTAATCTATTTTTATTTTTTTTACTTTTAGTGTTATCATTGGGATTTGTTTTTTCTTTTATTATTATGATTTTATGCAATTAGGTCAACTATTTTTACATCACAGGATTTGTTATTCATAGTTACTGAATAACTACCAGGAGCAGATCACTGCTAGGTGGAGAACATGTTTTTGTGCCAAGGCAAACTGAAGAAGCACCTGTTTCCAGGGTCATTATTTAAGTAGCCCCAAGGCGTTTCACATTTTTCACATATACTGCAGGCACCTTTATTACATGAAGCCAGGAAGACAAAATGTCTGTGCTGAAAAGATGAAGTACATGGTGTCTTTTACACTATAACACCTTGTTCTGCTTTTAGGAGGAGCAAGCTTCCTAGATTTTAGCAGCAATGTTTTGACCTGCTAGTTCTCACAAAGCACAGGCTGGTCTTGTATTGTATCTAAAGTTGCTGACACAGTTAAAGTAAGACCCTAAATGTTTTTGTTTATTTTTAGTTATGTGTGAAATCTTCTTGTCTAATGAGACGCTTCTGATCCTCTCCACAGATGTTTGGTTTATACAAGGGCATCGGATCCCCTATGATGGGCCTTACATTCATCAATGCTATAGTATTTGGTGTTCAGGGAAACACCATGCGGCTGCTGGGCCACGACACCCCTATGAACCAGTTCCTTGCTGGTGCAGCAGCAGGCGCCATCCAGTGTGTCATCTGCTGCCCCATGGAGCTGGCTAAAACCCGTATGCAAATGCAGGGCACTGGGGAGAAGAAGTCTTCCAGGAAGCTGTACAAGAATTCCCTGGACTGCTTGGCACGCATCTACAACCGGGAGGGCCTGCGGGGCGTAAACAGAGGCATGGTCACCACATTCATCCGCGAGACGCCTGGCTTCGGAGTGTATTTCCTGGCCTATGATGTGCTGACGCGCAGCATTGGCTGTGAGCCCAACGACCGCTACATGATCCCCAAGCTGCTGTTCGCCGGGGGCATGGCCGGCATCGCCTCCTGGCTCTCCACCTATCCCGTGGACGTGATCAAATCGCGGTGGCAGGCGGACGGGGTGGGTGGAGTCAACCAGTACAGCGGCATCGCCGACTGCGTGCGGCAGAGCGTCAGGAGAGAGGGCTACATGGTGTTCACGCGAGGCCTCACCTCCACGCTGCTGCGAGCCTTCCCTGTAAATGCAGCCACCTTCGCCACCGTCACCCTCATCCTCCTGTACGCTCGGGGGGTGGAGGAGGGACCTAAAGACTGCGAGATGCCTCAGCCGAGTCACCACGCACAGATACAGCAGCAGGCCACCAGCCTGTGACAACACAGCGGGGGCTCACCCTCAACCTGGGCACTTTACAAGAGCATGGAAAGACAAAATACACGTACAAAACCTTTATCACTGTCTGACTCAGTCTCACATCAGACCCGTCATTCCCAAGTTTGAGTCAAAAATACCTGGTTTATATAAACTTGTTTGTACTTTCATGTCAAAAAGGAAAAAAAACTGTATTTATTTTTAGCAAAAGTTTCAGGTTTGCCTCTGAAGATGCAGACTTGTAAAGGGGATGGTGTTACCTCTACTAAGATGGGGATCTATGAGATTTTTAACAGCAGCTTTTTTGGTAACATTTCATTTTACAGTTCCGCAAATTTCATGGTAATTAGGTGATAATTAGCAAGTACCCTATTTGAAATTTCTTTGGAATTACTGCCAAATTAGCCCAATATTTATCTCAGAAATGATCCAAAATTACTTTATTATAAACATTATTTAATAATTAAATGCTAAAATAACATATAATCGTTAAAATAGGGCACTTAGGCTTGAGAAGCGGCTGTGCGCTGCTCTTCATCGGACGTGGAAAACCAAAACTAATAGAAGACACTTCTGATCAGGCACAAATCTCACCATTGTGTGACTTATTGTCTACGTAATGTAATGATTCAGGGAGTTTTTTTAAAGAAATTTCAAATATTTATTTGCTAATTATCTATTTATCAGCAGACAGCAACTTTGTATTCTTTTCCTGGAAATGTATTAAGTAAATTACCAGCTATTGGGAAATAGTGTAATATAATTATTAAATAACATTTAGAATAAAATAATGTTCGATAAATATTGGGGTAATTTGGCAGGAATTCCAAAGAAATTTCAAATAGGTTACCTGCTAATTATCACCTTATTACCATGAAATTTGCAGTAAAATGAAGTGTTACCGCTTATTTTCTGTTATAAATCTCTTGTATGACACTGATCTAGACTTGCTACTGAGCCACCATGCTAATGGTGTGGCTAGGTAGTATGTATACACTGAAGGTTGATTATTATATATTGATTATATTATTCTATTATATATATATATCTTGAAATGTGCAGTGTTTAACGGCACCTGTATATATCATTGCTTTTGATGCATTTCTTTTTTTGTATGTATATTGGAAACATTTTTCCTGCCTTATAATATAAATACTTTTATTTTGTGTAAGGAAGCTAAAGCACCTCTTTGTACCTGTACTGTATCCTCTGAAGAGCCAAGCAAGAGAGAGAGAGAGAATGTAGCATTTGATAAGTGCGCAGAACTTATCACTTGTGTCTGCTTTCAAACCAAAAAGCATATTGCAGCTAATCCTCACTGAAGCACTATTACTCCATACCCACTGTCAACAGAAATCCACTGGTCTGAAGGGCTCTTCAGGGACCGAATGTAAAGTGTGTCTGTGTTATGTTTTTTCTATCTTGTTTGGCATGTTGTGTTTTTACCAAACAATGTGAAGTGTTTATCATTGTAACTTTTACTGCTGTATTAAAGGCCTGATCCAGACGTGGAACATGGTGCTACATGTGGCGCTGCACTTATCCCACTATTTTATTTTTATCTTTGTAAATTCAGTTATATATTTTTAGTCATTTGTTGTATTTTTTTTCATTGCCTTTAAAAGCTGCACATTATGGTTACTGCTAGGGGGGTCCCTTCAAAGTTTAATTCCTTTCACTCTATTTAACTTCTTGTCAAATATTAATGAGTAACTGAAAAACACTAGAGCTCTTTGGTTGGAGAAGGCCCACTTCAACAAAAAACAAAAAAATACTCATGTGAGAGGTGAAAGATTGAGTACCTTAAAGGGTGCAGAAAAATGCCCTCTGAAAAAAGTTGATTTATAACCCGTGGAAGATTTTGTATTGTATCCTTAAACTTGATACATGTCTACCCATAGTTGATATACTGTACCAGATCTGGATTGGGGCTTTAATGCAACTTATTTATTTTTGTAAGTTACTGTATTAGCTTGGTAATGTACAGGTATTATTAAGGAGTGGGAATTATCTGCTTTCTGCATGTGTGTGGTCAGTATCAGATGTTTTGTTTTTCTGTATTTTATACCTGAATGTTGCATATCCTGCTGCAAAGCAATCATAATTACCCCCCTACTAAATGTGGCTAAAGTGTCAGTTCCCATCAGAGCAGTAAATCGTTAAGTATGACTGATAACCTGTTCCCCTGAATGCTTTAGCAAGCTCTGCCTGAAGTTGTAAACCGAGCAAGAATGTTGTCATTTGAGTATAAAGACTATCTATGAAATGCTGTCGGAGAGCAGGAAGTCACAGACGCACTTATGCCTTCCATACGTTGAATGTAACACACCTGTATTCGCTCGCAGGTGTTCTGTATGAGAAACTCAAAGACTTGGAAGGGTAAATTGAAATGTTACTAGTTTGAATTGTTTGATGCTGTTGAGAAACTTGAAAGTCTCGATTCTGTATTGTGGTGTGATGGTGGGCGATGATGAGAAATGAAAGTGCAAAGGGATATTTGTTACGTCTGTAGAAGTTGCTTGTGTTTAATCAATAATTCCACCTCTTGAACAGCGACTGTTATCTCTGACTGTAACTGGTAGATTACATCTGCAACTAACATGTAATCCAGCTGATATGAAAGATGCAATATGTACAGGATGTAACCGTATTAATGTGAGATGTTGTTGAAGTGGTAATGTATATATATATAGAGATATACATATATATATAACATATATTTTTCAGTCTAAAGTAGTTGTGTGGTTCCCTGAATGTCTGAGTTTGAGCAGTTTTTAAAGTCTCTATTTGATCAGTTTGATTGCGCTGTTACACTGAAGAGATTTTAACTGAGAAACTGAGACATGATATTTTTGTAACATAGTCATACATAACTTATTTGTCTAGATTTGTCAGGATCTGTACGAATGGCTAAATAAAAAAATATTCAGCAGCTGTTTGTTTATTTTTTAATCCAACCCTCTCTATTTACTCAGCATTCCACATCAATATTGTTCCTCTGGGTTATGATAATAGTTCCCATAATTAACAAATGACATTCATGGGCCCCTCCCTGTGAAAAATACTTTTTATTTATGATCTCTTTTCTGTGATGAACTATCAACTGATGAGGCCTATAATGTTATTGATCACTACACAAGGGGCTGGTACACCATTGAGTGGAACAAAACGTTTTGTATTTGTACATTACACATTATATTATACAGCATTATAATGCACTTTGTCTATACATATAGGGGCGTAAGAAAATATCCAGTATATTTTGTGATACTGTCTCGATGTCGAAAAAAACGACAGATTTTAATTAATAGTTTACATGCAAAGATTAACTCAGTCAACACTTTATTGTAACACTGAAGGGCCACTTGGCTCATATGAAATGAAGATTGCATTGCCTAATACACTGCCCAATGAAAGCCTTTGAATGTCTTTTGAACGGCTTTTTGAGTGTAGCTCCAGAGTAGCTTCTAGTTTAAGTGAGGAAGACAGAATCACAGAGCTGCAATAGGACACATCATGGAGAAAACACACTGGAAAATACTGCCACAGAAGGAGCAGTCACTTTAGTTTCTACCCAGGCACCATCTGCTGGTGGGCAGCGGTAACGGCAACAATAAAGGGTCAGTTCATACAAGAAAAATAAGAGAATCTCTTGTCAGTGATGTCTGCTGTTCAGTTTTTTTATTTTGTCAGTTCACCTCTATTGTATTGGAGTCAAAGGTGCAGAAGTGATGCTGAAAATCTAATAGTTTTACTTACAAAAAAGTGTTGCTTGATATTTTCTTTCTATGTTAGGATGACGTAAATATCCATCAGACAAAAGACGAACACAAAAGGAACATTTAGAATATAGAGAGCTTTTAGTATTACAAATGCTATATTTTCCCCAGTAAAATTATAATTACCATCTCACACAAGATTGCACATCTGCTATTGGAATCTGCTATTTATTAAAAAATAATCTCTCCTCATAGGACTCACAGGAGAGAAAACTGCCTGTCCTAATCAATAAACATCTTAACATCTGGGTCGTCTGTGATTGCCTTAAGTATATTTATTTTTTTATTATGTTCATATAATATTTTTTTATTTGTTTTTATCTATGTATTTATTTTATTACCAATATTGCCTTGCTTTTTCTTAATCTGTTATTAAGGAATCAAAATTATTATTCCTATGAGAAACTGTATTCAAAATAAATTTAAATTCAAAATAAAATACAGTAAAATAAATAAATGAATAAATAAATGTCTTTACAAATCTTGTGAAAACAAGACACAACACAAATCAGCACTGTTGAAGGTTAAACATTTTTTTTCTTTATTTATTAGACATAATTTAATAAATCAACAATGCTCAGCACATATAAGCAAATATCTGGATGGCTTTTGTGCTGATGGTGTGTCCAATTGCTGTGATTTTATTAGATGTGTTAACTTTATTTAGCAGTGTTATTAAACGCTGCTTTACAAAGAGAAACTTTAAAGTCTAAATTTAGAGTTTTAGAATTTTTTACAGTGATTTCCTCTCAATCTAGAGTATATTTTCAGTCTTAACTGCAGAATCAAGGCTTTCATTTGCAATTTAATGAAGGTTACTGGACATAACGGCTTACAGCAATCTCCTATGAAAAGGGGCCTCTGTTTAAATGATCCCAAATACTTTTTCTTCTTATGAAATATAGTCTCTGAAAAAGTCAAGCAAAAAAAAAGTTAGTATTCCCTAAATATTCCTCTTTATGGTGACTACTTTTCACCAATGACAAAACTAAAACCTGACTTCAAACTATAGCTCTATTTGTATTGTTTGTATAAATGTTAAATCTTGTATTCAGAGCCACAATCACACCAATAGCTGTTAAAGATTTCCACATCAGCAGGTTGAGGATGTTGGCAAATGCAGGAAGTGGCATTTCTGTTCCATTAATGTTCAGGGTGACAACCTCAAGTGTACCTTTTCACAGAGAACAGACTTGCACACAGGATGGCTGGAATAGTTCACGTTGTGATGAGGCTGCTGCTGCTGTTATCTTTGATCACATCAGGTAAGTGAAACATTAACAACAATCTTATCTCCTAATAGTTTTATAATCTTATCTTGAACATCTGGAAGAGAATCTGACCCTATTTATCCTCTTTCACCAGGTGTAAATGGAGAAGACGGTCTGATATTGGCTGAGCAGGGCTTTGATATCTCAGTTCCATGTGAGGAAGAATCAGTCTGCCTTTATATATGGCAGCTCAGCACAAGCACCAGCGATTACATCGCTATAGTCCGTAATGGAGAGATCCAGACAGCTACATCAGAGTACGACAACTCAAAGTGCACTCTGGAAATCAAAGATCTCACAGCGGAGGATGTTGGACGTCATCGCTGCCAACAAAGGCCAGATTTCTTCTCTCCTCTTAATAGTGAGTACTGACTGTCAAGATTAAAGTGCTGTGTGGGTTGATGCACAATTTATTTCACCTGATAAAGCTGAAAAAGAGAAATCTCTGCTGTAAACAAAGAAATAAAACAAAGGTTTTTCTTTCCTTTCAGCTTCCCCTGAGTTAAACCTCATGTCTGGCAAAACATTGTCACTGCAGTGTATCCTCCTCACCTACGTAGAGGCGGGACATTGCTATACAGATGATCTGCACCAGGTCAGACTGGCGTGGGTGGATGAAGCCGGCACTGAGATACAACAGGACTCACAACACCAGATAAAACAGGAGTATCTCTGTGATATAACTCTGACTGTCCCCCTCCAAAGTCCTGATAACAGGAAGTTTAGGTGCCAGGCGACTGTGGGTGAACAAGTCCAGACTTCAGTGGAGTTCCCAGGTCTGTATGGTTGATCCTAGCCAGTATAGACTCCTATAGGTGTTGAATGTAAAGAATTGATAATAACAAATGCTATTTTCTTTGTAGCTCGTAAAGGGAGGGGAAGAGGATTGATCATAGAACTAGAACCTGACGATCAAGGTATAGTATTATTCTCAGCTTTGTCGCTCATATTGACCTTTTTTTTGTAAAGATATGTTCAATCACTACAAAACATCTCTGAATAGCCTGTGTAAAATAGTAATTCTACAAAGACAGCAAAAAATGTGTAACATTTTACAGTAAGGTAAAATGTGAGTAGTTACTGGGGAACGAATGAGGATCCTCATTTAATTTTTAATTACGGAATCATTAACTAATCATTGATTAAACATTACCTACTCTAGGTTATATAATCTGATCAGGAGTTACTCATTTACTAATGGTTCACCAGCAGTTAGTTCCTCATTCGTTCCTCAGTAACTATACTCACATTTTTGTGAACCTTATTGTAAAGTGTTGCCCAAAATTGTAATAATGTTCCAGCAAATACTTTTTGAATCTACTTTTTTATTCAGGGTTTATATTATCTGGATTATTGTGGAAAGCACTAGGCTACACGATTTGCGTATTGAGTTGCCAAAATATTAAAGGGGCACTAAATAGTTTCCAGTTCATTTCAATTTAAATGAATAAAATTTGATATTTTGGAAAACACACTTATTCGCTGTTTTTCCAAGAGTTCATTGAGAAGATTGCTACCACTCTCATATGTGTCCGTTAAAAATATGAAGCTGGAGCCAGGAGACGGTTAGCTTAGCTTAGCATAAACTAGGATAACCTCAGGATAAGACTCCAGGAAGTCACTGCACCCGGCTAAGAAATAGCCTACTGTACATAACCCCCCATAAAACTACAACCTGTTGTTTCTACATGTAGTTTTTAGACATATTGAAATACTACATGTCAATTCTTGAGATTTAAATGTTGCTGGTAGGTGATTTTGTCACCTTTTGACAGAACCAAGCTAGCTGTTTCCCCTTGTTTAGAGGCTAAGCTAACAGCTGTAGCCTCATATTTAGCATACAGACATCAATCTTCACGCCTATAGCTCTCTAAACTATTCCTTTAAGGTTGAGGATGATGATTTGGAGGACTTGTTTCAGCCAAACAAAACATTATTTGACGTGTTAAATGACTGAAGGCCCGATTTACATTTTCAGGTGGCAACCAGGACGTGATTGGCGCCGCCGTGGGGGTGGTTGGATGTGTGGCTTTGACCGCGCTGGTTGCAGTGTTTGTTGTGAACAGAAGAAGAACAAGTAAGTTCTCCTAAACTTCCGGAACCTATAGAAAGAGTCTGTTGAAAGCGCTACCATGGAAGATTGTCTCACACATATGCACACACTAATCCATACATATACCCAACCACTTCCAAACATGTGTCCATGTGCACATACATTCCTCCTTGCACAACTGTACTTTGTGGTCATTGAGGCAATCACTGTTCTGTTTTCACCTTTCCTAACATGATGGTAACTATTTTGCAATTGTAGAGTCGCATAAATAAGCTTGAGAAATCTACACCCGCACTGAACATTCAGTGGTTATGTGAACACAATTGTAGTAAAACATGATTTTGTGCATTCCTTTATTTATTTTAGACAGTCAGCTGCCAGATGAGTCTTCTTACACGACCAGCACCAACTATGTAAGGCAACTCTCTTTCAACAATACACAGAGAAAAATCTTTTGTGCTTTTGGTCATTTTAAAAGTTAATGAACGTGTGTGTCTTTAGGTTATGAACGCAGACGATGATGTGATCTACGCTGACATTATTCTTCCCGTTGATCCTCCTGACAGAGTGTGGGTCCTTGAGTGCGAGTCCACTGAATACGCCTGTGTCCGATACAAATAGTCTGCCGCTTTCCAACATATAAACTGCAGTGTATTGTTTCTTTGTTTGTGTGCTCCAACTGTGCTACTGTCATGTGTTTTAATACTGTGATTTGCTCCACACCAAATCCCATGTCCTGTAACTGAAGCTGGAAATGAGGTACTTTAACTACTAACTGGTATTTTACCCTCTGATTCAGACATTTTGCATTTTAACTTTAGAAAAAAAATGTTACATGAATTTTAATAGTCTACCTCAATATGTTTGACTTCTCTTTTTATATGGCAATTCATTCATCAGTGTATTTTTCTTGTATCTCTATCACTGAATCAGCATTAATTGTTATTCATGTTGTTTCTTTGCAAAACATGTATTCAGGTCTTTAATAAATCAAAAGATGACAAACTTGGCTATTAAGTCTGCAATTGTTTCATAGATAGATTGATAGATAGATAGATAGATTACAAGTTGCAATGTTTTGATTTTAAATAAAAATAATTGAGGTATTAAATGTGCATGTAGACGTGCAAAATGTGCACATCTACATTTATAAAACAAAACCTTAAAGTAGTTGTAGAGAGAAATATATTCCAATAAACTAACGTTGGTATAAACA
This sequence comes from Sebastes umbrosus, assembly GCF_015220745.1. NCBI lineage: Eukaryota > Metazoa > Chordata > Actinopteri > Perciformes > Sebastidae > Sebastes > Sebastes umbrosus. Next base: position 18,063,215 of record NC_051286.1, on the reverse strand, counting down.
TGTGTTACATTTAAGGATAGTAGCCTATGTGTTCCTGTTCATGGTATTTTCCTGCATTATTTGACTGCACAATATCAAGGCCAAAAACAAAATGAAATGACAATTTGAACATTTTCCCTTTCAATAAATTCAGGCCAGCAGTAACTCTGTACAAAATCTATAATTAATAATATTTTGAATATTGGAAAAGGTGGTTAGACAGCTGTTGAATACAGCAGGTCTGTTTATTTAATGGTGTCCAAACCAGGTGGAGGAACTTGCAAGAAGTGGTGGCGGGAAATGTGGCTGAAAAAAAACAGAAACACGTAACCCAAAGAACACCGGATTTGTTGCTTAAAATCTCAACCAGCCACAGAGTATTTTTGAATGGTATTGTTTGTATTTTTTTTTGCATGTGATGGTGTTTTTGACATTTGGTGCAAAAAATCCAGGTGACCGAGCTGCACAGCCAAATACAGCACCTAGTTTCGGACACAAACCTGCTACTTTGCTTGTGCAAACATGCTGAATTAAATCTAGTGTGGAGCTGGCTTCAGTCTCCAGCTCTTTCTACTTTCCTCTGCCAGTACACACACAGTCACACCTGCACACACACACACAAAGAGACACACACACACACACACACACACAGCCACAGCAGGTGAGAGACTGCCGGAGCCGGTCCCAGTGTTGCCCTATTTGCATTTTAAATGCTCGCAGCCAGCCCACTACTGTGTTCACAGTGCAGTGCAGCACAGCTAATCTACACACCTAAGGTGTGTGATTGGCTACAGCCAAGAGTCTGAGGGGGTTGGAGAGATGGTGAGGACACAAACATTGACAAGAAAGAAGGGGGGAGATGAATAACGTGGAGAGGCCAAATCAGGATTAGAGGCCCTCGTTACATATCACATGACATGGTTCTGAATCATTTCATGCTTCGAAAACAGGACACAAAGAATGAAAGTGCCTTTTTTCTGAAATTGGTCTTAGGCGTTAAAGTGAATAGAAGATGAAGGCAAAGAGGGAATGTAAAAGAGCAGCAGCCATGAGTAAGATTTGAAATGCTTTAAAGGATATCAAAGTACATAAAATATCCCTGAACTCACATTCAAAGCTGAGGATCTGGGCATAATGTGGCATATTCAATATATTTGTACAATACTGAGATGGCAGTTGATTTCAAAAGCGATGCACTTCTACAAGGTCCTCTCTATTAATAATAAATTGTAAAAAAAAAAAAGAAAAGCTACAATGAAATCATTTACTAGTCTTTTAAAATGCAGATGGTTTCAGTGTGACCTCGCTTTCACTCTTTTGACGCACACTTTACTTGACCTCTCCTTACAAAACATGTCATCACCCTCATTTCAAAATTTACAGTAAATTTAAGGTAACGTCAATCTCGCTGCTTGTATTTCCACAGACCGTGACTTCCAAAACACTTCAGGTCAAAGCACGGCAAGCGAAGGAAGCTCTTTATCAAGACAGTCACACACATATTACCATACCTTTTAACAAGTGGGTGTCTATATGCATTTACTCAGCTTACAATGTCAGAAATACAAACCAAAGTGGTGAAATTGTGCCTGTTCTTTTGTAACTCCCCCCTCCACACACACACACACACACACACACACACACAAACTCACACTTTGTCCACCTAGCTGATAAGCTTTCGGGTCAAAGCCTTGAACCCCAGTGAACTCAGGCACCAGCTTGTCTGCCAAGTGCTTGGAGTGGACAGATCAGTCAGTGGGGGCCAAATGCTGCTGTCCCCTGGTGTGTGTGTGAGTGGGTCTACAGTAGTGGGGGGTTGGGAGGGACAGTCGCTGGGATTGTTGTGCATGTGTGTGGAACAAAAGGCCTTGATTACTGAAATCCTGCAAAAGGCACAGGAGTGGAGGTGTTAAATGTGATACAGTGGAGAAGAAACAAGCAGACCTGGAGCTTAGAAGCTTCATGTCTACACCCATGTCTGCACATATCCACTCTAATCCACAAACTGTCTCTCTGTAGAGAGCAGACTGTAAAGTATAAATACAAAAAAAAAATAAAAAAATTGTGGTGATTGTTAAAGAAAGTTTGCTGCAAAAGTTGTGATTGTTTTATTTTTAAATATATTGTTGTTGTTGTTTTTTTAGGATTTGAAGTGTAGGCTGAGAAGGAACCACAAAATCTATTTGAGAATAGTTTATTTATGAGGCCAAAATCACCCCCTGCACTGTAAACAATTGCTGTTAATTTACAACAGGATTTCAACAGTATTAACCTGTTATTGCTAAAAACAGTGCTTTACTGTTAATACAAAAGAAAACCTGTTAAATTACGCTCATGGGCCGTTTTTTAACTGAACTATAATGCATTCTTAAAAAAACAGCACTTGCTACTGCTGATCAACTGTCTAAAGTATCATCAGTAACAGTTTCATGCAGTATTTCTTTAATTCTGGGACCTGATCTGCACATGTGAGGCTTGTACATTGTACATGATTGTAAAATCAGTGAATTAGCTTTATTCTTCACTCACATGTTGTTATGGTTTGCATTCTGTGCTTGTAGCCAGCTATAGATAGACATTTTGGGAAAAGTGTCCACAAGTCTATTATAGCCTTTTTCCTAACAAGTACCTTTAATTGTATTTAGTGTGACTATTCCTATGTCTGTAACCTGCTAAGTCTATTCATCTAGGCAAAAAATAATGTTTATTAAAATGTATGTAAAAAATACAACCTAAATAGTGCATTAAAACAAATCAGTAAGATAATGTAAAAGAAAGGTGGAAAACAGCTATATAATGTATCTTTAAACAGTAAATTAACTGTAAAATACTGTGAAATTAATAAACAGTTCAAACTGTATTTTTCATTAACAATACAAAGCTGTAAAATTCAGCGACAGTATAATAATGTTATTTTACAGTAACATAAAGGCAACCCTGCTGTCCTTTGGTGCATTTGACAAATAACCTTGAAAGTGAACTGTTGACATCTGCAGTTGGCTTTGACAAAGGAAAAGCAAAACAATGTTGAGAAAACCTAAAAGCATCGATACCTGTTGATAACCTCCAAGGCTACTACACCTCTGTGCTCTCTGATGGCCCTGGCTGGCTCACACATTGGCTTTTGTTAACACTTCACATTGAAATTGACCCTGGCTGTAGTCTCCTTGAGGAGGAGGAGGAGGGAAGGAGGGAAGGGGGAGGGAAGGAAGGAGGTGTCTTTCGACTCAGAGACAAAAAAAAGAAGCGAATCGACGATTAACAATTTCCTGAAGGGAGGTGCTGCTTATCACTCCCAACATCTCCTCAGCTCACCGGAGGACAGGAGAGACACTCTGGAGCTGCTGCGCACACAATGGACTAAACCTCCCAGAGAGACATCAACACTATCAGCTGTGAAAAACCTCCTTTGAGTCTCTTTTTTTTTTTTTTTTTTTTTTACTTTTGAAGACTTTGGGCTTTCAGGTAAGACAATATTTGTTTCTAATATGGTTTTGCGCTGTGTAATTGGTTATATTTAATCATTTTATTGTGTTATTGTGGTTAATTGTAAGGGATTACTGATATAAACTTTACTTGAGCTGATTTAAACTTCACAGGTTCAGTTAAGTGATTAAATTAAAACAGAAACGGGTAAATAAATCACCTGAAAGCCTAAAAACAACACAAAATGAATGGGCAGCATAAAGTAGGTCCTGTAGGTAATGACTTTGAATTTGATCTGAATTAGTTTGGTTTAGTTTCATAGTTTCATAGTTAGTTTCATACCACAACAAGTCATACTTTGCAGCTATGTTGCAGTTAGACAAAAACACACACACACACACACACACACAAACACACACACACACACTATCACTGAATTGTACTGGCTTTTGCTTGAATGTAATTTGTATAAGGCCTATAAACACAGCCATGGTGTTACATTTTAAAAAAAAAAAAAAAAAAAAAAAAAAAAAAAATTTGTGTCTAAGAGGTGAGTGAAATTGTTTTAAGTACATTTTATAGACCAGTTTGAGGCTTAATAGTGTAGGAATGAATCTAGTCAGTAAAGTGGGAACATGTGAGATGTGTTTATTTCCTTCTGAGACAAAGCAGCACTTTAATTAAGCTGCAGCTGTTGTTTGAGTGTGGATAGGACCACAGTAATCTACATAATTACTGGTAACAAAGGCACAAACACATTTCCTCAGCAGCATTTTTCTCTATTGTTTTATATCAGTAAAACTTCTCCGAGTTTCCCTCTCCTCCTCCACTATCTTGAACTTTTGTTCACCATCTCTTCCTTCTTCTTCCCTCCAGCTCTCATCAGATCACCAGGCATGATTCAGAGGAAGGAGGTGGTGTTGTCTGTTCTTGGGGAGCTCCAGGAGGCCACGGAGAGCTCCGGCCTCGCCGCCTTGACCAGAGTGGCCCTGGAGGTGGACCGGGTCCTCGCTCCCTTCCGGCTCCCGGAGATCCCCTGTCGCGATTTCCCCGAGTGGCCGGACGTGGATGACACGGCTCGTGGACTGTACCCACCCGATGCACCCTTGGGCCTCCTGCCTCTGAACTGCGAGGGAGAGGGCAACCTGCTGTTTGACGCAGTTAGCATGCTGTTAGTGGGCAACACCGGATTTAGCTTGGAGCTACAGGTGAGTAGTGATACATACTCTTGCACTTATCCATACGGACCCTTTCTAGCTGTTTGTATGCGCAATTTTTTAATAATAACTACATTAATATTGTCCCCCACAGGTACGGACCGTAGTGGAAATGGTGCTGTGGAAGAGATACTACCTGTCTGGGATGATCGACTCAAAAATGATGCTTCAGGCTGTTCGCTTCAGCCTCTGTGCCGAAGAGTCCGAAGACATGATAAACCTACCAGCAACCGTCTTGGAGGCCATCTTCGACGCAGACGTCAAAGCGTCCTGCTTCCCCGGCTCCTACGCCAACATGTGGCACCTGTACGCGCTGTCATCGGTCTTGCAGTTCAACATCTACTCCATCTACCCCATGTTCAACCTCAAGATCCGGCCCTATTTCAACCGCATCATACGTTCGCGGACCTGGCCCAAAACCTGCGAGAATCTAACCCTCCACGTCATGTGGTCCGGCGAGCTGCAGTCCGGGTCGTTGTTCAGGCCGAACCACTTTGTGGCACTAGTCCGAACAAGTGACCTCACGTCCGGGAGCCCAGAGAGTGAGCGGAGGGCGTTGCCGACCGAGCGCGAGGAGCTGCTGAACCGGGAGTCGCAGCTTTCCTACCCGGGTCTGAAGGACAAGTACAACATCACCAAGAGGACCTTCTACCGCTGGAAGAGGCAGACGCAGGAGCATTGCAAAAAGTCAGCTGCCAGGTACGAGGCAAAGTATTTCCTGCAAGCCTGCTACTTGGAAGGTAAGCTCATCCCTCTGCACCAGTTCAAAGAGTTCTTCCCTGAGATCTCAAGGTCGTCGTACTACAACTGGAAGCACGAGCTCCTGAAATCCGGAGGACACTTCTCTACCTCGTCGTCGACAGGAGAGATAAGTCCTGGGGAGAGCACAGAGCAGGAGGTTTGGTCTTCGCCTGAGGCGAAGCAGGACGAGCCGGACAACCATGACAGCGTGGCCGGTATGTTCGGCCTCGGCCTCGGCAAGCTGGATATGGAGCGGGCCCAGAATTTAGCTCACATGCAGGAAGCCAAACGCTGTCTGCAAAGCTGCATCGCCACAAACACCTCCTTCCCCTTCAGGATCTTCAAGAGAAACTTCCCGGGGATTTCCAGATCAACATACTACAACTGGAGGAGAGAAGCCATGCTGTTCGACAGAGGTTACAAAGGCAGCGTCGGCAGCAGCGAAGACAGCTCGGATGCAGACAAAAGTCCGAAGAGTCTGTCGCCAGTCCTGCCGAACGCCAACCAGCCTTTTGCGCCCAGAGCGAGAATCTGCAGGCGAAAACACAAAAGCTTCATGCTGGCATACATAAGTAAAAAACAGCTCCGAGACGCTGCAAAGCTGCTTGTCCAAAAGTCCAAATGGTCCCTGACGAAGTTCAAGCTCAAGTTCCCGTCCATGTCCTCTTGTTTCTACTGGCTGTGGCACAGCGGTCAGAAGCGCAAGAAGAAGATCGTCGCACCGAGCGCAGTGATCAACCTCCCCGAGAATCTGCAGAACACCACCACAGAAAACAAGATCATGGAGAGGGGGGTGGAGAGTCAGCACGTGCTCCCTTTTGTCCAGAGTCCTAAATATGTAGAAATGCCCTCCTTTGACCCCCCAATTTCACACAGCACAGCAAAGCTGCCCCTTCATGTCAAGGCACCCACAGATGAGCAGATGTTTACGATGGATGTTGTGGCTCTGGCCAACTTCAAGGCCAAGGCCAAGCTATTCCTGCAGCAACGCTTCGAGGAGAAATCCTTCCCCACTTTCAAAGAGTTCAGGTCCTACTTCCCCTTCACCCCACGCTCCACGTACTACATGTGGAAGCGAGCTTTGCATCACGGGGTGTCACTGGTTCAGGGATAAATGCACAATGCTTTTATCTAGTAAAAAAAGGGCTTTCAGGAGCTACACGAAAGCTCAGTTGAAGAACTTCTCAGCTACAGAAACCAGGTTACTGTAAACATACTACCTATACACGTTGTTGACTTCGTGTTTTCATGTTTTAAGAGATTAAGTACTCTGGTTTAGCATCTAAATGCTCCTTCCTCTGCCCCACCACCACCACCACAGCAGCTCATTCCTCCCTCCTGGACATTTGCACGTGTGTGAAAAGAATCTGAGTCGTGGGTCAGTTTAAGCCCTGCATGTTCCCTCCAGGCAAAAGGCAGTTCAAAGCTGTTGTTTCATGCATTTTGTTTGAAGTCGCTTCTCCTCCATTTTCCTTTTAATCCTTGCTAAGCATTGTACTCAGGGTCCTTTATTTTAAACCGTAGTAAGATTGTTAATGTTTAAATGTATGATTTTTTTTTTTTTTTTTTGTCAATGCTCGTGATATTGATCTGTGAGATTCCTGGTGATTTTATGTTTTTTTTTTTGTTTTTTTTTTAATTCTTTGAATGTAAAGACAAGCCAGTATTTGAGTTTACTCCTCCTTGTTCAAACATCCTCTGCAAACAGGGTTCCATTCCATTTTTTATATTTCTACCTTTGATTATTAAATGTTCAAACATTTCATACACCAACTTTTTTGGTGGTTGTCTTAGTGTTATGCCTATTTTTTACTTCTGGTGATGAACATTATATATAAACTGTGAGTTAAGTCACACTCCCACTGTATTTGCACTGATATGGTTCCCATGACGCTGTTGAATGTATTGCCTTAATCACCCTTTGGTTAAGTTTTCCAACAATTTTATTTTTGTTTACATGGTTTATTTACTTGAAAACTGAATATAAATGAAGATATTTTATTTTCCTTCATTCCAAAACTGCCTATTTTGCCTTAATAAGCTACATTTGCCTGCTGTTTTTCAGTAAGATTGAAGACAAACGAGTTTCATAACAACCCTGAATAATAGATTCCAGTTTACGTTTGTACATATTTATTTTTTCTTATTCATTACGTGTCTAAAATTGGTACTGTTGATACTGGCAGCCTGCTTTATAGTCAGTCAGGAGGTTGTATATCAATAAACCATTGAAAAGTTCTCATATCACGAGGTATTTATTAATGCTGCTTCATTAACACGGGCCGTGCCTAACAAATTGATAACGCACCAGTTTGTTTTATGCTTCACAATATCTAAAACTGTAAATCATCTCTGTAATTATCCCAAATCAATTGGTCTTCCTTCCAAGTCAGCGAGCCCCTCGTTCTGAATTCTGAAGTGGTGCCAATAAGCACTTCTAATCTTCTGCCCCATTGGCCGCATCTTGATTTGATTCTCTGGTGGGATAAATTGGACAGTTTAACACATTAGCGGCAGAGGTCTGCAGTACGTTGTGACCCACAAAGGACATGCCGGGCCTTACCTAGTTAATTCACGTTGACAGCCTGTGTGCTTTACAAATGATAGAGGAAAAAAAAAGGAACAAAATCAGTTTGTGTAACCGCATCCAAACGTGCAAACAAGGAGGTCAAACCGAGCCAGCGGCTAAAGAATAGAAATGAGCTTTGAGACCGGTTTTGTGTTTTTTTTGCTCAATGCCTTTTTCTCTATTTAGCCATTGTGCTTATGTTAATGAAGGTAATGATCAAGAGTAGGTGGGATGGAGTACAGAGAGAGGGGGGAAGGGGTTAATTGTATGCATGGGGATAGAGGTGTTGGAGATAAGGCCAAGAACATCCAAGAGTTTAGGGGGAGGGAAAGAGTGGTGGAGAGAAAGAAGGGGGGAAACCAAAGTTTTGATCAGGCGATACCAGTCACTTATGTAGAGTTTTCCTCGGTTTTGATCTGTTTGATTATACATGTCTTGAACAGAAAAGCTCAGTGAATGTGAAGTTGAAACTTGTCAAACTTGATCCTGACATTGGCACATCAAGTCTGAGGATCAACCAAAAGCAATTCATTTTTTCAAGGTGAGTTATTTTTCTAAAGAGAGAGTTGTGGAGCATGTGCAAAATCATAACAATACCAGAGTATTTCTTTTTTTAAATCATGCATCGGTTTAGCCTGTATTGAACTCAACTGGTATTTCTTCAGCTTTGACTACAGACTCTTTTTTGTTCCACCATCCCATTTGAAATGCCAGTTAGAGTACAATTTAATGGCCTGACTTCAAGCTTTTTTTTTGTTGTATTTTTCCTTGTCTGGTTTAAAGGATAAGTTCCCATTTCTCAAGTTTGTCTTCTTAGAGTCCTTGGTGGCTGTGATCATTCCTCCTGTCCATCCTGGCCATGGAGAGATCCTTTCCTAATGTTATTCCAGTGTAAGAAATGGGGGACAAAATCCTTGTCCTGTCCAAAAATGCAATACTTGAACCATATCTTCTCAAGTTTTAGCCATTTTAATGTGACATTTTCTCCTTTGTTTCCTTGCTGGGCTGCTTTGGAGGGGAAAAGAAGGTTTTTCTTTACTTAAAAAGACTAGAAGCTTGGTAGATCCCCACTTGTTTGTGTAACTCTAAGACTTTCTAAGACTGCTGAAGCATCATATTAGCTTTAGCTGAACTTTTGGGTTACATTTTTACCTAATGCGAGGAGCATTGGTGGGTGTCGCTTCAGTTTAAAGGGGAAGTTAATAAATCCACGAGTATGAAGGCTTGTCAGATGCCAAAGCTGATCTCTGACTCTGAAACAGGATTTTACAACTCTAGAAAGTTATAAATATTTTATCTTTATGACAACCATCACAAGGTAAACAGTAGAAATACTGCATTCACGTTACAAAAAAATGTGAACCCACCCTTTAAATGCTCTGGTAAAGTTTAGAGCTCGATAATACCATGTTAAAATTGCTCAATCAAAAGTTATGGTATAGGCAGTGCTTAATTAGTAGTAATTGAATGTCATCGATACAGCCAGAAATATACTTATAAAATGACTACTGTATTTGGGATCATGGTGAAATTCCATTAATGTCAAAAAACAATATAAACAATAATATAACAATATATAATATACCTGCTGCCACTAAATTCAATAAAATACAGCACTTTGTTTAACAGCAATATACTGTGAATTAAGTTTATAGTAAGTACTGTAAAATCAATAAAATAGAGCAATGTACTGTAATTCTGTACATGTATTATTACAGTAATATACTGTAAAATAGATTACAGTAGGACTGCTGTAAAATTAACAGTAAACTGCTGCTGACCCTGCTGCCAGTATTTTACTGTAAATCTACATGACAGTCTACAGTGCATATATGAAGTAAGATTGGATACATAATTTGTCATAAAACCAGATCATTCAATAGCCATATGTTTGCTGAAGTTTTTCTTGAATGAATATGAACTATTTGCAGGCAATTAACAACATTTTAAACTTAAAAAAAGTTTTATTTCAATATCAAAGACTCGTGTAATCTGTGTCTTAAGACTCACCGAGGTAACCGACCTTGGCATGAGCAAATATTTGCCTGTTATTGTTTGCCATCTCCGTCTTCATTACTGTAGGAAGGGAGGAAATCTCACTGGCACCGAGCTACTCTACATTGTTTGTCTCAAAAATAGCATGAAAATAATGAGGGTTGGCAGGTGGGAGCGGAAGTCTTCAAGGATTAGTGTACTGCAGTTGGTTCAGAAAGACAGAGCGGTAAAGCAGAGAGGCATCTCAAGGATGCCAAATATTTTCCGTAAACAAAACAGACCTGTGAGACTCTCTGTGAGGTTTGCGGTTTGCTGCCAATCAGCCTGTGATAGGAGCTGTGGTATATGAACTCAGAAGAACTCTGAAAGTTGACCTCAGTGTGGGTAAAGTGATGAAGGTGAAGGCAATTTCAGACTGAAATATGTGTTTTTAACTCACAACTCCTCACTCTAAACTGAGCCATGTCTACATTACTAGAAGTGTAGCAATCCCACATGTGTTTCAGAACAACATCTCATATAAGACATGGCCTCAGTAAGTTTCTTTGCTTCAAATGCATACCTATCGCATTTAGACGGTTTGTCCATCAGGTGGCAGTAGTTTGCTTCATAACAGTTTCCCTGGTTTTGGTTGCTTTTATAAAAAGGCTCACTTCAGCCACACACACACACTTTAGTTTGGACAGAAAATCAATGTGCTACTGTGCGGCTCAGGGTGTGTAGTGCAGATTTCTCTGGTGATAACTCCATTAATAAACATAATCCAACATTGCCAGTAATGCATAAACCAGATAACGTCTGGGAAACAAATTGTTTAATGACGGATTAAAGAGTACAGGAAGAAGACAAAGAAAAATAATGAAGAGACATCCATGAGATCTAGTTGGGGGATTATTTTGTCCCAGAACACTCCGAGCTCTTTCCCTGTGTTTGTTATTTTTAAGGGTAGGCACCCCAGGTGAATAGATACAACCAAGATATCTCCATGATACTTCCCCAGTTGATTACTTACATTCAGACAATTATTTTTTGCAACAAATTTTCAGAAAAAGTATATTTAAATATGCAAATTATGCATTATTTTATTATATATGCGCTTATTTTCATACATTTCCAGAAGAGAAATCTGAACATTGGATAAAGGGCTCAAAATTTTTATTTGATTTTGTTGACATGTTAGAGTCAAAGGTTTTTACAGAGGGGATTTTGGATATCTCTTTTTTTTATCACTCAACAGCCATAAAACATCCATTTTCGCCATGTTTTCAGTGATAAAATGCTCTATAAACCAGGCTATGAATGATATATGAACAAAACTCCTCTATAGAAACCTCCAGAATATAGATAGGAATGAAATTGGAAAGTTTGGTGTATGTAAGTGCTACTGAAGAGGAGATTTTGGGCTCAGAGTGAGGAAAAAACAACCTTTAAAGATATATACTATATTTTGCAAGACACTACAGGGGAAAAGGGTTAAAAAATGTCACTAATAGATATCACCATGAAATTTCCCCAGTTGATTACTTACATTCAGACAATTATTTTTTTTATTACAAGTTTTCTGAAATTCATTGTTTACATATGCAAATTATCTAATGTTACCTTTTGGTGAATTTAGCAGAAATCTACAGACGCAAATAGACAAAGTAGTAAAATAAAAACCTAAATGTGTATTTAGATGTTTTTTTTTCCAGCTAAAAAAAAAATAATTTGCATCAAATGCCAGGATTTCACAGAGAGCTAGATTCTGGATACAAAGATGATGGGTCCAACCTGTGTACACTCATAAACATGTCTCATAAACATAGTTTTCTTTTTCACACCTTGCAAACAAAAGTTTTTTTTTTTGGCTGTTGTGCCTTAAGATGCTGTTCAGAATCAATATATTTTTATGATCTGAATGAGTTGAGAACCAAACAGTATGTTTATTCAGACTCAGTAAAAACTCTCTTTTTGATTTCTATCTAAAAACAAACATTAAAATCATCTACATTAATCTATGATGGGCAGACGACCTAATGTTTGAGGAGCACGTCCTCTCATACAGTGACACATTTACATCTTTGTTCCTAGTTTAACAGCAGTTTTACTAGTTGAACTTTGATGGATTACTCAGTCGGAGACTCTGAGATGGGTTTCAATCATCGCAAATAATATCCGTATTTTCGTCATTACCAGCTGGCTCAGCTTAATGTGATTCAGCATCATGTCACATTAGCTGGCAAAAAAAACAGAACACAGTGCATCTAGGGTTTTATTAGCAGCACAAGCAGATGCACAGTTTTTCAAGAATTTATGGTGAAAAAGAGAGAGATTAAACCCAGGCAGTCACAGAGGGACAATGTGACTCTATATTTGACTTAGAAATGAGGCTGGTGTGAATTAATTTCCCTCAAGGTGCACGTCTTGTGAACTGTGGTTCTGAATTGTTCATGTCAGCCGAGGAGACAAGAAGCTTTTTGTGAATTTTCCATGAGTAACGTGCAATTCTTGTGCTTAATTATGCATGGTGTTGTGCCTGTGAGCATGCTCAGACCTCGGAGGCATTTTGGAAATGCAAACCTGAGGAGGAAAGCATTAGTTAATTCAATAAGAAACTATTATTTACTGACTGCTGCCTCATATTGCTCCAATCAATTTCCTCTCGCGTTCACTCTGAAGTGATTTACTGTAGGTTTGCTGTTGTTGTTGTTGTTGCGTCCAGCGCCTCCCATTTCATCACAAACACTCGCACTACAGCTGCTGAAATTTGTGAAAAACCCCCAGGTTTGTTTTTCCTGCATCCACTGTTTCACTCTTTGTTTGCACTGAATCAATAATTCTGTGATCCTTTTTAGCTGTTGAATGGAGACACAGAGAAAGTGAGTGTGTGTGTGTGAGATTTAGACATGAGGGATTGTCAGCGTATTAACAAGAGCAGTTATTGCAACCCTGATCCCATGTTGCTGCTAAAGCGCCAGACCGCATGTTGGCAGATGATAATCAGGGCTAAAGGTCAGGTAAATAAAGGCCTTGATGGGTAATCCATGTTTGTGGGCACGTAATCCTTTGTGTATGTTTGTTTTGTGGTCTTGTACAGTTCTACAACCTGTTCAGTTTGGATTCAACGCGAGCCGGTGAGAGCCAGAGGCTTGATCCCTCAATGCAACCAACCAATCCAGACTGCGAGTCAGAGAACAGAACAGCCGGACTGCCAAGTTCAATATAAAATCGGATCTAAAGATAAGAAGGCGGAAGGAAACATCTATTATCCATCTGCTCATCCATCCATCTCAAGTTTTAAAGGGAGCTCTTGGGAAAACCCAGTTTGAGTGGAATTAAGACAAGAGGGAGATAATTACCTACCGTATGTTGAAAACTATTTTTTGGTAAAAAATAAAACTTCAGTATTACACTATTATTTACATGGTTGCTATAGTTTTCATTTCGACTGTATGTGTTTTCACTGAAACCTCACATGGTTACACAACAACGTCCACTATGTTCAATAGTTTGGCATTTTTGGAAATTTGCTTATTTGCTTTCATGCCAAGAGTTAGAGACTGGAAAAAGGGGGGAAACTGATAGCCAAGTAAGAAAACCTGGCTAGCAGCACTTCTAAAGCGCACTAATTAACACCTATAGCTCATTTGTTTAATTCGTACAAAAAGTAGCCTATAAGTGACAAGTAAGAAGACAACTTGAGGTTGCCAGGCAGCCAGCTGAGACTCCAGGAAGTCACTGCTCCCTACCGAGAAATAGTCCCAAACATAACCCCCGTGAAACCACAAATTGTACACTTAATTTTTTGCATGGATTTATCAAACAAGATTTAACATGATTAATGAGCTGTAGAGGTGCGGGTAGTGTACCAGTCTGGCCCTTTGATTTTTTTGCATTTCATCTTTTCTTTCTTTTTTTAGTTCTGTGGTCAGTTGTCTTGAGGATTTTGTTTTCGAGGTTTTCTGTTATGTTCCCTGTTTCATTCATTCAGTTAGTCATGTTTAGTGTTTCCAGTTTTATTTGAGATATACTCACCTTATGTGTCATGTCTGGTGTTTACATCCTTTTTTTTTTTGTGTGTTTTCCCGCCTTTGTGATTGTCTACCCCGCCCTGATTTGTTCCACCTGTGTCTAATTACCCTGCTCTCCCTATGTATTCAGTCCGTGTGGTTCCCGTCTCATTGTCAGTTTGTCGTCACTCCTGATGAGTAGTGTTTCACCTGTTTTTCCCTTGTGTTAGTTTATCTCTTAGTGTTTTTAGTTTCTAGTTTATTTCTTGAGACCAGCCAGTGGGGCACACTCACATGCACGAACATACAACGCACGCATGGCTGGCACCGGTGATGTCAACAAAGCAGAAGTTTGGATTACAACACACTCAGAGGGAGAGTGACTTCATTCTCTGCTCAGGTAGACATTACTCCTCTATATATTTACATAGTAAATAGTTGTTTGCTGCTATATTAATTTTCTGGATATCATATAGAGCACCTTTAAATCACCGCAATCATCCTGCTGCTTCGTAATCCTTATTGTTTGCGTCCAAACCTCTAATTCATGAAACGTGACAGGTAAGTGGATTTTGTTACCTTTGGACAGAGCCTAAGTCTTGGCAAGGAAGCGAATAAGTAATTGTCAAACTTTAACTTTAGCTGAATTCCAGCTTCCTTTACTCTTACCCGAGCGCTGTATTTTATGGATTAATATTGTGAAACAGAGTAAATACAATTATGCCCATCATACGCCATGCCCTCAGCTGCCTACAGGGCTCAGTGTTACTGTGTCCTCCTGGGTGAAAGCTGAAGGCCTGATAAGCACGCATGTCAAAATGACAGGCAAAATATCATCCATATCCACCACTAATGCCCTCTTTTGAGTCCCCATTTTAATAAGAGTCTTATTAGTAACCTCAATGAACCTCCCATAATGACCCTGTGGGCTCTATTGTGAGCTGGGCGGCTGTAAGCACAGCTGTTGCGTCCCCTGATGGCTAATGTCCGGGGTTGTGATTACAGTAAAAGCACCGCGACCATGAACCATGAACTCCTTTCAGCTGCAGCTACTGTCTGCAAAATGAGAAGATAAGAGCTAATTGCTGGATTTAGTTTCAGTACAAGAAAAGAAGAGCGACATTCAGGGGAATAACTATGAAGTAAGGACAGAAAATTAGAGTTTGGGTAATAACTGGCTGTCTGCATTATAGTAGCTCCCAGCAAAACACTTTAAATGGGAGCTTTTGCATTTGTGACAGTTTTGATTGCCAGTGTCTACACAACCTCATAGTTGTTAATATTAATTCTCTTGTGTTCTTTTAATGGAAGAGTGTGTGAAATAATTCAGGTTTAATTTCTTTATGACAGGAGAGGACATATGAGAGTCTTAATTGTCCTGAACTGTCCTTGCTGTACCTCCCTCTCTTCACAACCAGACAGTAACATTATATATGACCTAGATAAAGGGTTAAGCAGCACATTATGATTATTATGATTAATTATTACTATTATGTCTGCAAATGACCCAGCTTTGCCAACTCTGCTCTTTAAGCTCCCACCTTCAAAGAGGACTCAATTGTTCTCGGAGTCATTAGAGCAAGTGGTCCTGTGACAAGAAGGAGATGTCTTTTCAGCATAGACTGTTAATAAGAAGTGGACGTATAGTCACCGTGACGTCACCCGTTGGTTTGTGGATTGACGCTTGGAAGCCTCGAGTTCGGCATTTTGGCCGTCACCATCTTGATTTTTGTCTGTCGTCATCTTGCTTTTAGGTCAGGTCTTGGTTTTAATTAGGCCTATATCTAACTGTTTCAACTGCTTATCACTTTTAGCTATTTCAACAGTTAAGCTGTTAGCTTTTGTTCATTACTTTTAAGCTAACTTTTTAAAAATAGTGTATCCATTATCTTAATTATTTCAACCAACTTTTAAATAACATAACAAAACCTAGACTGTAGTGGATGTAGTCACCACGACGTCACCCATTGGTTTTGAAGCCTCGAGCTCAGCATTTTGGCTGTCGCCTTCTTGTTTTTTTTTGCAACCAGGAGTGACATGCTGAGAAAGACATTTTTAGGTAAACAAAATGTTACAATTAACTTTCATGAGCTGAAAATACACTGTTAAAGGGTTAAAGCTATAAGATGAAAACGCGAACAACTCCCAGACCGAACAATGCCGTGGTACTAGCCACGCCCTAAAGCATAACGGTCTATTTTTACTCTCAATGGGACCATAATTTACGAAATGAACATCATGCTGTATTGAAGAAGATTTGAAACTAGCTATTGAGACCATAAACTCATGTTTACAAGGTGATATATCGAGTGAGAAGTAGGGTCATTTTCTCACAGATTTCTACACAATCTGACCTCTTTTGCCATCAGGGGAGTCGCCCCCTGCTGGCTATTAGAAAGAGTGCAATTTAAGGCACTTGATGGTAGCAGTGTAGTGCAGAGAGACAACTTTACAGTTCTGTTTTGTTAACGATGCATCATCTTTACAGTGTTTACTGAGGTAGTAGGTAAGGGATAATGCACAGCAAGCCGGTCATTGTTGTGAAATAAACCCCGACAGGGGTCTTGCATCGCCCTGAAGGGGTTTATTTCATAACAATGACCCGCTAGCTGTACATTATTCCATTTATACATGGCTACTTACTGAAGAAATCAATAATTTGACACAAAAATGGTCAACCGACAACAGAATTGCGCCCATAGCAACGCTCTGTTATACATAACAACGGTCTGCTATAAATAAATAATAGACCATAGAACGCCTCGATTGACCAATCACAACTGAGTATTCAACAAAGCCGTGTAATAAATCAAGTGAGAAGTAGGGTCATTTTCTCATAGATTTCTACACAATGTGACTTATTTTTGCAACCAGAGGAGTCGCCCCCTGCTGGCTGTTAGAAAGAATGCAAGTTTAAGGCGCTTCCACATTGGCTTCACTTCTCAGACTCAGAGGTTGCCCACTGGTTTTCAGGCAATCGATAGCAATGTGTGCTGTTCTGAGATCTATTTCACCATTATGCAGTGAAATTAAAGGATTTGATTTTGGATTTAAATTGTGCAGCAGCATTTTAGGCGAAACAAAACACTCTGCAAATCCGACTTGAATCAAATCGTCCCTCGTGCCGATTTAAGTCCTCTGCTGAGTATATTAGGCTGAATTATTGCAGCTGTTTTAGTCATGCAACGTCTCAAGCTTCAGTCAGACCGCTGCAGGGTTGTAATAATTAAAGAAATTTACGGAACTAGGAAGATCTTTAGATGTGAGCTTGGGGAAATGCATTTCACCTACAAGGCTAAAGTATTCTCCACAACTGCCCTTGTGAGAGCTTTATTCCTGAAGTGATTAGTGTTCCAGGCTGTGTGTATGGAGGCTTTCTACTATGGTTTGCACACATACAAGGTTATGGATTATTCATACTCATAAAAAAATACTATTTCATATTCCTTGCAACATAATCCATAACCAAGAAATAACGGCTCCATTTTATTATATAATCGATCCAAGGAGATTAGAACATTAACATTAGGTCAAAGTCTTTATCTGTATTGCTGATAATAATACAAATAAAGGGATATATGCCGAAGACTTGCAAGGTACATTGATCCCATCAAAAAGATTAGCAAATATTGCTTTTGTGCCTCATTTCCGGGCTTGTAATTAAGTCCTTTTTAATGAGGACATTCTCATTTAATCCAAAATCATTACTAATTTATAGGAAATCAGGATTTGTGCACAAAGACACAGATGTTAGAGTATGTAACTTATATTTCATAGGACCAACAAAGACAGTAAATCTGGAGCTAAAAGTGTAAAACACACGCCTCTGCTTTATGTCTAAACTATTCCCTTCTATCTCAGCACTGAACTTTGTCCATGCATCTATGGAAACATCATCTGGTGCTTTTGTTTGTCTAAAACATTAGCAGTATATTAGTGCTTATTTGCGTGCACTGTCACCATGCCAGCAGGCTGTGGCATAATGGATGATGTGATTCTTCAGTTCTAATAAGCATAACGATATACTGATGAAAATGTGAGAAAATTAGCAGTACATTCCAAGTACCCATGTGGTGTGTGTGTGTGTGTGTGTGTGAGGGGGAGAGAGAGAGAGAGGGAGAGAGAGAGAGAGAGAGTATGAGCACTGGGCTGGTCCCTCTCACCATGCTGAATTATAGCTGTGTCACTTCCAATCAGGTCTGTAATATTTCACAGAGAGGCAGAGGAGTCCCAAATCCTCTGTCTGAGTGCATTTGTTCATCTGCCTGCTCTAAAAGCAGAACTCTTTGATTGTATCTGGAGAATTGAACCATATTGCTTCTCAAAATCACTAAGGAGGAAAAAACACTTTTTTATATAGTACAGGTAGACATGGATATAATACCACAATTAGGAGCATAATTGCCAATGCCGGGACCTCAAAAAATAGGGAGGATTTCGGAACCAATTAGACATTTGAGTTTCAAAGACTTTGTTTCCTGCATTCCTGCAAGACAATAACAAAATAATAAGCACACTGCAACAGTATTTTTGTGTTAAATACTTTTATTTTTACTTTTGATTCTCAAGTAAGAATACAGAATAATTTGCCCCTTTGGCATAAAATATTCATCAGTTTCCATTCATTCATTTTTTTGCCCCTGAGCAACACATCCTCACTCCCAACTCGTCAAATACCACTCAAGCTATTAATACTACATCGCTTGCTCCGACCGTCAAATAACGCCGCGGATACATTAGAGTTAGTTAAGGGTGCTTCCGTATGTTGGTTTCCGATGCCGAGGGCTGCTGCCCAATCGGAGGCTATTGGACGAGTTGGGAGTGAGACCGGGTTGCCCTGAAAGAGTCTGTGCACGCTAGTGCCCTGTGTGACCATCTACAAATACTTATTGTAATTAAAAGTGCAGGCACATGCATGCCAGGAAATGACATTTGGTGTAGCTGTATTGTTGTCCGGGTGGAAACAGTTGGCTAACCACTTATTACACAGCTACTTATTGAAGAAATCAATAATTTGACACAAAATGTTGATTTAAAATGTATTTTATTGATTTAAAAATTATTTTATTGCTTCTACTTAAAAAAAATAATCCACTCGCTGTGTGCGGACATCAGGACTGCGTTCTATTGCAACGGTCCGTTATGCATAGTTATTCTGCTATAAAGAAATAACGGACCAAATGCTGTAATTGACCAATCAGAATTGTGAATTCGACAAAGCTGCGTAATAAGTTGTGATAATGAAAAGGGAAAAAAGGAGTGAAAGTTTGTCATAAATTGGGAGAAATGCGGGTGAATTGTGACCCCGGGAGAAACCGGGAGAGGTCAGTTAAAAAACACGGAAGTCTTCCGTGTAAATCAGGAGGGTTGGCATGTGTGCTTAGGAGAGCCTCTGATGCTTCTGATGTATTAAACATGTGTTAGAATGGAGAGCCCACTCTGAGCCGGTTTGAACAACTGAAAATATTAAAAGATAAAAGTCAGGATTCCTGTTGGTTTGGACGCGTGCTGTGCACATTAGGTTCTCATCTATACAGAGATCAAGGTAGTGTGAATTCATCATGGTATTTTAATGTGTGCAAAGAGGGAGAGCAAGAGAAAGAATAGACGGTGTATGTAGCTGATAAAGACTTTTACAGGGTTTGCTGCATCAGCATCAGTGCAGAGTTCCACTGACTTACTGTAGTCTAACTCAACTCAAAACTGATGATATTCTCCTTTTCCACACAGGCTCAGGTTTCAAACTACTTCTGCTGCCAGATGCCAAAGAATGAGGAAGTGGTCACTGCCTTGCCTCAAGCAAGTAGGCTAATCTTTGGATTTCTCTACATGGTAAAGCTATGTGCATGGGTCTGTAAAAGCAAAACTCCTTATATATCGATTGTGTCTTTTTTAGCCTTTCCAAAATAAAAAAAATAAAAAAACAAGGGCAATTGGACACAGTGTCTTTGCCTATTCTAATATAATTTGCAAAGGTACTCATACTTTCATTATTTTGCCTGGGATATGTAGCTTTAGTCTCCAGTCTTCTAGCACAATATCATGTATGTAGCCAAGTGTAGTATATTGAATAGTGTTTGATAGGGTTTTTGTCTTAAAAACAAATCAGCTGGAAACATTTAAAGGTCAACCAAAGAGGGAATTTTCAAGCAAGTCATAAAGCTAATGTTAGCTTAAGCTAGTTACAGCCATAGACTGTATATATGAAGTGGACGTAGTCACTGTGACGTCACCCACTGGTTTGTGGGCTGCCGTTTTGAAGCCTCGAGTCCAGCATTTTGGCCGTCGCCATCTTGGTATTTTGCTGTCGCCATGGTGTTTATTTGCGAATTGCTTTATGGTCTATTTGACTCTAAATGGGACCATATTTTACTAAATGAACATCATGCTGTATTGAAGAAGACTTGAAACTAGCGATTCAGACCATAAACTCATGTTTACAATGTTGTACAATTTTGTTCACAATGCATCAGTATGTTTCTGTGATAATGTTACATCTGGTCTTGTACTCTTGATGAGAAACCTGGCTTATGGACAGCAACTATCCTCCCAACTGTCACACAGATTGTAGGCCCTTGTACAAACATACACAGTGAGATGGATTTAATGCAGGATGCAGAATGATGGCAGACAGCTCAAAGGGCGGGATGGGCAAATAGACTTGTCGGATTGATCTTGAAACAACTGAAGCAACCGAGGAAGTCACAGCCGAGGATTCTCAGTTTATCTTTCTGCTGACGTCGGCTTTTGTACACAAAGTTGGCCGCCTGATATTTGAGGCCAAAAGTAAAAAAACATTTTTTTATTTACCATTAAAGCATGTAGAAAATGTCTTTTAGTTGACAATTTTTCTTTGCTCTTTGCAAGAAGGACCAATAATTCAAACAATATTATATTTAACCTATATTGGATCTGCACCACAATGTATTTTAGTAATCTACAGCACACCTGCATTCACATCCAAAGCAATCATAACCGCCTTTCTGTGGGCTGAAAATCAATTACTTGTTTTCTATATAAATACAGTCACTATTGCTTTAGGAGAGGAGGAGAGAACATTGAAGAGGAGAGCGTTGATTTGTTTTCATTAACTGTAAATTAAATGGCATTTCCCCTGAAGGCTGGAGCTTCAATCTGTCCTGATTTATTAGCTTTGGAAACAAACTCTGGAAGCCGTGCAACAGATGACCAACCGATCCCCTGGGCCAGGTGCTTCATTTGGAGCAAGCGGCGGCAGCAGCGCTGCGTCGCTGTGTGTCCGATCCGAACGGGGATTTATCTGTCAGAAGAATATTGACTGCATTACTCATTATCAGCCAAGAGTGTCTTTGCTAGTAAACTCACCCTCAATGAAGTCAGCTATCAAAAGCGATACTCAAGAGGAATGTCTGGCCACAAGGAGATGATCCCAGTGCAATCATAGGCTGCATCTCTCTCTGTCTGTCGTTCTCGTCTTAAATAATCTCTCTCTGTCCGTCTCTCCCTCTGTAGCTTTATAGCTTTTTAATCAACTCTTCCTACCGCTGCTCTTCTAGAGGCGGAAGGCGAGAGACAACAAGATGAAGACATCAACTTCAGAGCATTCAGAAACCAAGTTATCACTTCATTCCAATAAAGATGGCTCTAAGGAAGAAAAATAATAAACACTTGAAGCAAGTCTATACATGTAATATACTTTAACAGCAAGAAATAGTTTTGTATTGACGGGTCAGGAGGTAATAGGTTGAGTTCTGAGGAAAGACAGCCTTAAAGAAATAGTTTGACTTTTTGGGAAATATGCTTATTCACGTTGTCCAGGGTTGGATGAGAAGGTCGATATTGCACTCTCATGTCTGCATAAAGCTACAGCCAGCTTTGCTTAGTTTGACATAAAGACTGGAAATTGAGGACATTTGCTAGCCTGTCTCTGTCCAAAGGTAACAAAAGTTGCCTACCAGCACCCAAGGCTGCCAACTTTTCAATTTAGTTTGCAGTGAGACGGTAAAATGACTACAGAACTGACATGGTCATAATCAGGGTCCTCCTGAACAGGATTGCATTGACCATTTCAGCAAACCTCTGAAGGAGAATATTTAATTTAAGAGTTTAAAAATTAAGACAATTTCAATGTGTTACAAAATCATTTGAGCTGCCTTTCTCTGCAGTAATGTACAGTGAACGTACTTCAAATTATATATGGTTGTAATCAGGAACATTTAGAGCAAAAAATCCATTGCGCTTCTCAGCGAACCTAATATGGGAACTTTAGCAAAATCGGGTTTCTTTGCGGACGGTTTTATTTCGTCTATAAAATGTGAGAAATTATTGCTGAAATGCAAGTTTTTTTTTGTCCTTTTTGGCTGCTCTATGTACTAGTACCATAACAGCAATAATCCAAACGATGGCTCACTTGACCTCAGTGTTTAACAGTGCTGCTGTTGCACCGTGCTGCTCCATCTTGTCTGTCCATGCGCTGTCTGTGTCCTCTTTTCACGCCACAACGCAATCAGCTCCTGTTAATTTGTTTTTCACTTTGTGAGAAAATGGAAGTGTGGCGTCAAAAGTGTCAATTGCGTGAGTCTCGCGGTCAAAGTGTGAGAGTTGGCAGCCCTGCCAGCATCTCTAACGCTCACTAAGTATCACGGCTAATCACATTTTTAA
The DNA here is from genome assembly GCF_015220745.1 of Sebastes umbrosus. Lineage (NCBI taxonomy): Eukaryota > Metazoa > Chordata > Actinopteri > Perciformes > Sebastidae > Sebastes > Sebastes umbrosus. Next base: position 18,040,656 of record NC_051286.1, on the reverse strand, counting down.
AAATTCGTAGGCAGATTTTGTGCTGCGTTCCGTTTACGTTGGAAATCGGAAGTCGGAGTTGGGAATAACATCCCAACCGAGTTGACCACGCTCCAGTCAGTAGGCTACAAGAAGTCATAAATCGTAATGGGGTTTGCTCAAGCCAGTTAAGCCATTGATAGCTATTGTGAGCAATTCCAGTTGATACAATGCATTACTCCGGTATTTTGCGCATACAAACACCGTAGCAACATGTCCACAGATAGAAGTTGGACAGTACTGTGTGTATGGCTGATTTAATGAGACACAAATAAGAAATCCGTCTTCAGGAGGTGTTCCAGTTGAAATTCCTGACGAGGATCTGAGAAATTGAGAAAAGCAGCTGCAGTGGTATCGACCTTCTCATTTAACTCTCAGCATTAAAGTGAATGAGCGTAGCCCCAAAATGTCAAACTATTGCAACAGCGGTTGGAAAACTAGAGAGGTGTTATATAAATGCAAGTCCATTTACCATTTACCACTATTACACTGTTTTATTGTATGTGGCAGTGTTGGTAGTTAGCAACTTTATTTCTAGCCTCCCTGGTAGCAGAATACTTTTTTAAATTCACGACCGTATTGTAAACCTTTCTCTGCCTTTCAAAAGTCTTTCCTAACATCCCTTTGTTCAGCTTTTAATAAAGATTTGACAAATTTAGAATCTGATCCTTAATGAGACGTAATACATCTGTTGCCTTTATTTATAATCTGATTTCCCAACAGAAATCATTGAACATTTATCCCGCCACGTCTTTTACCTGTTGAACTAAACAAACAGTCAAAGTCTGGGAAGTGTGCCATGAAGCGCTCTAAGGAGTTCCCAACATAAAAACAGGGTAAAGTTTTCTTTCATCCGGTTTGTTTTCCATCTCATGACTATGCCTACCTAGTGTCTTTGTTTACCCTGAGAACGTATGATTTATTTGTGCTGCGTATCCACCAAGGCATCGTCGTCTTCCAAGCAACACAGAGGAAGAACAAAGAAATGACTTGAGACAGACACAAATAAAAAAGGGGAAAAACTAATTACTTTGGCTGTCAAATGAGTCTTAAAATATTTTTTTATTGTTCCGAAGTCTGAACTTCAAAGAACTATCCGACTCCAGTGTCTCTGTACAACGAGATGCAAAGTCTCCATGAATAGCATCCTCCAAATGTCACTGAGGATGGTGAGGAGAGACGTACATATAAAGCTGCAAAGAGCATTAAAATAGCAGAGGAACACTCGAAAGATAAAGGAGTCTATTGTTACTATCTGAGCTACTGTCACAATGCATCCTCATGAGTAAACCAAACAACCAAAAGGAATAGGAGAATGTGTGCAAGGCGAGCAGGATCACTCCTCGTCCACCCCACAAAGGCCTTGCTTCGTCCCTCTCGTTGCAGAACGTAGGGCAGAGTTTGAACATGTTCCGTCTTCCTCCAATTACAATGATGCTTTCTGCTATTCCCGGACGACAACTTGGCCTGAACTGATAGCAGGGTCATATAACATGACACGATATGATACAGTACACTACGATACGTTCTTCTATGATACATGATGATATGATAAGACACAAAACCTTGCGAAATATCGTGATGCGATATTTTACCAAACAAAACGATAGAATATGAAAGATTATGATACATTGCGATATATTATGATACAATATTACGATACAATACAACATAGTACCAAACAATACAATAGAATATGAAAGATTATGATAAATTATGATGCAATATCTTTTGATATATTGCGATATATTATGATATAATACATTATGGTACAATACAATATATTGTGATGATGCATTATGATATGACAAGATACAAAACATTACGATACTTTATGATACAATATGATATATTTCGATACAATGCGATACAATATGCATATGGCACATTATAGTACGATATAATATATTATGATACATTATGATAAGATAGAAAACTTTACGATACATTATGATATGATACAATACGATACATTATGATATATTATGCACATGGTACATTATGGTACAATACGATATATTATGATGTGATATATTACAATACAATTCGATACATATAATACATTATGATACAATATATTATGATACAATACGATATATTATGCATTTCATACATTATGATACGATACAATTTATTATGATACATTACGATACAATACAACAGTATACGATAGCAGTTCTCTTGCCTTACAGCTAAAGGGTCCTGCCTTTGAAGCCCACTTGTGTCTGCATGTTTATACTCCTGTTAATACTCTTGCCATTGCCCATGACCAAGTCAATGGCCGCACTTGGGGGCTAACTTCTCCAGAAGAGGAGTTTTTTCTCAGGTGCTGCAATATAGCTGCCCACTGATCCCAAATATGACACAATTCTATTGTACATTCGTCTATTTAACCTGTCGTAAATATTCAGGGTGCTAACTAAAAATCTCACAGCCATCACATTTAAAAAAACACTCCCATCAAATTCAACAATATTTGAAATAATTACACATTCATGTCATTGCAGAAATGTATTTCTAATGCTATACTTTGGTGTATTGTGTGGGCCATGATTCAAGCCCAAACATATGATAATTGCAGGTTTCTGTACATGCTGGACAGCATACATATGCTAATTGTCCCTCCCCAATTACCCTAAAGGTGCATTAGTACGGGTACTTATGAAGACAATCAGTTAAGTTTTGAATGTACAGAATACTGCGATTACCATTATGCATGATGTGCATTGTGAATGCAATGGAGGCTGTTAAATGCAAACAACCACCACAACATTCTTGCAAATCCTTGAAGCATACAGTAAACAATGGGTACATGCACCCAAGTCTCACATTGTAAAGCAATTGCTGGCGACGACTTGCTACAACTATTTGACACAATGGCCCCTGAAAAACCCACTTGAGGCCCACTCTCATAGTTCATCAACCTCTTAGAGAAGAGGCACGCTCCAAAATTTGAGAGACACTTGAATATTCAACCCTCTTCAACTTGTCCCATCAGAAGAAATTGACTGATATTAACTAGCTACAGCACCCTCTCTCTAAACTTTTTGAACTCCAGCTGTGTGGAACACTTAAAGATGTGATGAAGCCATGTGTGTAATGCAGATTGCCAACAGCTGGAAACACTTTTAATGGAGGAATAATTTTGGTCCAGCCTGGCAGAGGACCAACAATGGGAAATACAACTTGGAATCTGAATATAAAAAATACTTGTTGCATTTATTTAATTATAATTATAATCAACTGCTCACGTAGCAATCAGCATTTGCATACACTTGTTATATCATGTGCCTGATTAATGTTTCAAGATAGATAAGTTACTTCTATAGTTTTTATATTGTGTCTGCAGTTGTTTGGGTTCTTTCATATTGCCTGTTATCACACTGTAAACTTCCTATAGCAATAGTTATTTCTATCTTCATAAATTTGAGATATAACCAAGGACCAGGTGTTTTGTGAGCCATTTTTACTTGGACATATCTGTATTTTCTTTAACAATTTTCTGCTTTAATTGTGGTTTAGTGGAGCAATCTTAAAGACGGATATATGCATGTCTTTATATGTTCTGAATAGACCGTCTCTGACCTCTAAGGAACCGGGCAAAAGTAAACACTCAAAGAGTCTGGATCTTGATCTAACATTAGGTCCGCGTTCTCACTCTCAGATGGTGGAAGCTGGGCGGGGCACGGAGGTAAATTGATCCTAAATTTGATGGAAAAGTCCTCTGTTGCTCAGGGGGATCAATCTAGTGTTGCTGTTTGAAGATATAGCAACACTGTTTAGCATTCAAAAAGCAGCTCCCTCTGAGAGAACAGAGGAGTGCAAATAGGAGAACGGTTCATTTCTATGCCCCCATGGTAACACAAATGCACCCTATCAAAAAAAAAATCCCAGACAAAGGCACAGCGAGAAGGCCTGGGGCGTCAATACCTGTCCCTAAACCTGAACCGAGAGAGTGCTGTCTGCCTGTCTAATTGGTGATCAATCTACAGACACAGAAATGTTGAAAATCGGAGACATTCTTTTCCTCCTTTCATTGCTCCTCCGTGTGATTGTATTTGGAAAAAAGTGGTCCTGCAAAAGCAGTGAGGACTTTATCAAACATGGCAAATAATTAGCGTCACATTGTTTTACCATAAACAAGTCAATACAACTGCACTTTGTCAGCCACGGTGACACAGATTGTCAAATGCTCTAGCAAATGTGACATTTTGCATTCATCTTATGCACAATGATATACAAAAAATCAAGCACAGGGTTGAGGTGCAGGCGATTAGACTGTTGTCAGTCTATTAAATAGCCGTTATCAGTCGCTATAAGCCCCATAGATGTGGGTTAATAGGGGCCTTCTACACCTACTAGTAGATTTGATCATCTATTCACATGGTAGATCACCAAAAGAAGGTATAAAAGAACACGACAGCGACCTCTAGCAACCTCTAGCAACCGAGAAGCATAAGTCAGGCGCTGTAGTGACAGTGTGAAACTCCATAAGGGGTGGGGGTCGGGGACGATGGATGGTTTTCATCCAGGAGACTGGAGTTCGCATCCTGTTTGAAACCAAAAACGTGATGTTTTTCCCTTGACTTAACTAAAGAACTAAAGAAGTTGTAGTTTTGTTGTCTAAACCTAAAGAAGTTGTAGTTTTATTGCCTAAACCTAAGGAAGTTATAGTTTTATTGCCTAAACCTAAAGAAGTTGCAGTTGTGTTGCCTAAACCTAAATAAGTTGTAGATTTGCTGCCTAAACCTAAATAAGTTGTAGCTTTGTTGCCTAAACCTAAAGAAGTTGCAGTTGCATTGCCTAAACCTAAAGAAGTTGCAGTTTTGTTGCCTAAACCTAAAGAAGTTGTAGTTTTGTTGCCTTAACCTAAAGAAGTTGTAGTTTTGTTGCCTAAACCTAAAGAAGCCCTTTTGTTTGTGTTCAAAACGTGACGTTTCATTCAGTTTTACAACATGTTAGAACATACTGCTTTTAGATTTCACTTTAACAATGTACTAGGCGTAGCAGGCCCCTCATGATCCACATCTATGGTGCTTTAAGCGACTGATAACGGCTATTTAATGGCCTGATAACAGTCTAATCGGGTATGAGGCAAGGCTGCTGGAAGTTTAGTTGCACCTATATTTCAACCAGATACTTATAAGCCTCAACAGTGAATGAGTATTTCCCCTCAAGGGCCCATGCTGAAATATGAGATAAACACACACCTTTAATTTTATGATCTCGCTACAACACACCCGACCCCCCATTTCCAGCATGAAAAGTGAGATGCTGAGCCTCCATCACCCCTCGCTGGATGTAGGCGAGCTTAGCGTAGCCGCACACCTGGAGTGGGGTGAGGGGCCCCCAGAAGCAGAGCTTAGGAGCAGCATGCCACCTCTGCTCTAAAGCCAGGACGGTATTGATGCTAATGGGGCAGCCCCGCAGCCCGCCACCTGCATAATCTCCTCTAATACCCTCGCCACCCGCGGCTGTTTACCTTTCCATTTGCCTGAGTTATTCTTCCACACATCCATCATGTTCGTGAAAAAGATGCTCTCTGTGGCCACGCTTAGAGGCGAGAAATTCCAGCTACTGACACTGTAGACAAAGTTATTGTGTTTTATGAGAAAGAAAGAGAGATGGAGGATAAACTCAGAGCCACCTGTTCATGATTATGCATCTCTACATGTGTGTGTGTGCCTGCCAGGTGCTGCAACCCAAATAATCGTATAGACACTTGTATTGTATTTCAAGATGAACTATTGTAGTTTCAAATCTAGACTGAACTCAGTTTGCTTTGTTTGTTTATGAATCTTTGCTACAGGCGGCGCCGTGGTTCACAATAATCCATGAGTTCACCAAATTGACTGCAACGGGCTCCAACTACAAACCGATGTTTATTAATCCAGCCTACAGGACACACTCTTCATCCTAATGTGCAAGCATTAGCACAGGTATCAGTTACGTCATTTTTGTACCATAAAAAAAACCCAGAACTTGTGGATAAACATAACAAATGAAATGGTTTGACACTTAAACCAAAGAAATACTGTGAAATACAGTCACAAAAGGTTTAATGGAGGCCACAGTGGTTGACACAGGACATCTCAGCCATGTGATTGGATAATTGTCATAGGCATTGTCATTTCTGTCCCACAATTTTACTGTTTTAAAACACTCTCACTGCTCTCATAGCCTTGTTTTTTTTGCCACAATCGGCAAAGGTTTTCAGCTCTAAAAACTCACTGTATACTAGCTGCTGAACATAGTATACCATTTAGCAACTAAAGAGTCAAACATTTCCTTCAGGAGGTGGTGGAGTCCAAAATAGAGCTAAAGGGGAGAGTGAATAATGGATTTAAATTGAAGTGGCCAGAGACACAAATCCAAATGAATGATAATGTTGCTCCATACTGTATCTGCTGGATGTGTAAATAAGCAACTGAGTATGTCAGTTATTTGTTTACAGCTTGTTCCCGCTACCCCCAAGTGGCCAGAATCGATAAGTTGTTTTTTTTACACAATCAATCAACAACAATTTTCATGATTGTTTGATCATTTATCAAGCAAAATGACATATGTCTGTTGCTTCTCAGATTTGCTGCTTTTCTCTACTTTATACCATTGTAAATTTAACATCTTTGTGCTTCAAAATGTTGGTCAGATAAAACAAGCAATTTAAAGGGGACATATTATGTTAATTTCTAGGTTAAATATCTGTATTTTGGGTTTCTACAAGAAAACGTTTACATGCTTTAATGTTCAAAAAACACATTATTTTTCTCATACTGTCTGTTTGAATATATCTGTTTGAAATGCTCTGTTTTAACACCTGTCTCTTTAAGCCCCCTTCCTGAAAAAGCCCAGTCTGCTCAAATTGGCTTGCCAGGCTTGTTGAATCACATGTCTTCTGATCTAGGTAGCCCACAAAAAAATGACTGGGTTGTCTTATTCCACAGTTTGTGGGTTGGTAGGCACTCCAGATACCCAAATGTATGTGGACAAGTTTTTCATGATATGTCCCCTTTAAAGACTTCACATTGTGCTTTGGGAAATTATGATGAGCATTTTCGGAGTCTGATTATTGTTAAAACTTAATCAACAGATTAATAAACAGAAAACAAACGATGAATTGCAGCCCTAGTGTTCAAGTCATCACACATGGAAATGTCTGCATGTGTGTGTAGTTTTTGTGCCTAAATGTTGTGACCTGTTTTTATAAGCTATAGGAGCCAGGAGAATGATCTGAAGAGTGTGAAATGAGCCAGATACTGTTTATTACCAAATGGGCAGACCAGGAGCTGTTCCCCATTGCAAGGTCCACTGTTATTGCGGTCTGTTGTTTAACAGTCAATAGAGCAGGTAAGTGCCAGTGACTTGATGTTGTGGCACAATCCCAGCTGAGCTACACAACGCCCCAATATCCTCTACACACTTCTCTCCTCGCTGAGCGGCAGTGCTCATATGTGTGGCCCACTCTTGTGGCAATTACCCAGATAAAAAATGTGCTCACAACTGAGTTGAAAGGATTACTTTCTACAGTTAACTCAAGGCTTGGCTGTCGACACATCATCCCGCAGAGTCCAAGAAAAGTCTTTAATTGAGCCAAGGAGACAAAATGGTCTGTCTCTGACATCGCTGTTGTAAAACTTAATGCAGTAATGAGACACGGAGATGGTGGCTTTTGGCTAGCAAGGACACATGTGGGGCTTGTTTGGTAAACAGACCTGTCATTGGGGAGACAAGGAAATCGGGGTGGCTGGGAAACACAGTAAGAAAGGATTTCAATATTGTACCTATGAGAGCCTTTTGCATGATTAAACGAAAGCATATTCCTCTGTTTACAGACATTGTATTATGTATTATCAGCCAATGTCTGGGCTGAGCCGCCAGAGATATGAGTCACGCAAACCGGGAACATCTTGATCCTCGAATTGAATTGAAAAATCTCCATCGCTCTGCGCTTCCACACCTCTGCCAACCCTGTTGTTGGGCAAGCTTTCAAACTGCTGCTGGAGAATCAGTGTGAGTGAAGCATTGAGAGAGAATTGCCTCCTGCCTGACAGAATTGGTTTTCTCTCATCTTCATCAAAGAAGTAACACATCTAAGGTTCAACTTCTACAGCAATCCACTGCACATAGAAAAAGCCTGCTAGCACAGGTTATACCAGTGTTTGGACAAAGGGGTAGGTCTTTAGAGGAGGAGTGCTGTAGTGTACGGACAGTTTGCTATACCTGAAAGTATACTTGCAAAAGCACACGCATCCAGACGGTAAATACTAGGTGCTGGACAGAAAAACATGGAAAAGATCGAAAAATGGAGTCCACAGATTCTGCCTGCATGAACATTTAATTGAATTGTTTCGAGCGTCTAGCTCTTCTTCAAGGATTGCAATGGAGACACACCTATAAATACTTACTAGGCCAGGTCACCTCACAGGTCAAGTGGTCCTACACTGAAAAAAATTGTACTTTGGATCAACTTAAAAAAATTGCTCTAATTTGTTACAGCTAAATTTATTAGATTTTTTCAAATTGTATTTATGATTTGGTTGAAACTGTAAATTATGATTTAATATAAATCAAAATATTTGTTTGGCCAAAGTAAAAAATTTAGGGTATAGAAAAGAAAACCAAAAATTCTGTGGGTCCAAAAAATCAGTCTCCCATTCATTGTCTATGGAGCAGCTACAGCCTTTATACCCTATGACATCACAAGTTTGAGACTTACTTCTCTGGTTTCTGGCTTTGAGAGAGAGGAGCACATATTCACAAATATTGATTGAACTTTCCTAGATCATGGAAAAAACATATTAGAATTCTTAATTTAGGTGATTTTTCCCCTTCAAAGCCTTTGAAAACATGGTTTCTAAATTGACATTTTTCTTTATAGAATTGGTTATTCATGACTTAATAGGCAACAGTCACATTTTAATTCTTAAAATTTGAACATACTGCAGAGAGTCTGCATCCATGTTAGAAGCTCTGTGAGCTAAATGCTACTTCAGCATGTGGACATGCTGTTGTTTGTCAGGTATAATGTTTACCATGTTAACGATCTTAAGTTTAAGCATGCTACCATTTGCTTATTAGCACCAATAAGCTGAGGTCCTGCAAGGCCCTGTACAGAAGATCACTGAGCTGGCTATGTGGAGGTAGCAGCCCTCCTGGGATTATGATGGCTGCGTTTTTGATTATGATTTAATGACATTATAATTACATTTCCGTGTCAATGTGTCTCAGTAATTGTCCCAGGGGCTTTCAAAGTATATGGCTGAAAGAGCGTTCGGAGAGACGGGAGAGCTGTGCTGAATAATCAGAATGTGTGATTAGAGAAATTGAATCCAGAAAGTTATTTACAGCGGGGGTAGTCTTCATTATATTATTATCTTTTATCAGATTAAAAGGAGCTCTCACAAAGTTTGAATAGGTGGCACATTTTGTTCAGATCAGAGACCACAAGTCGGGCAGTGACAGCTGTTCTTGTGGGATGTTAATATAAACAAGAAATAACTCTCCTCTGTGACGCGTCTCTTGTTTGTGTATGGAGATTATCTGAGGAGATCTAAAACGTGGCTCCGTTAAAGGCACAGTGAGTAGGATTAGTCGGTTGCGATTTGTAAACACGGCATTCAAAGTTGGCCCCTCCTCCCCGGTTCAACGAGGGTTATTGTGCTCGCCAGTGGGTGAAAGCCAGTGGGCAACTCCTGGCCTAAAAAGTGAAGCCAATGCTGAAGTGCCATAAACTTGCATTCTTTCTAACAGCCAGCAGGGGGCGACTCCTCTGATTGCAAATAATCAGATTGTATAGAAGTCTATGAGAAAATGAGCCTACTTCTCACTTGATTTATTACCTCAGTAAACATTATAAACATGAGTTTATGGTCTCAATCGCTAGTTTCAAGTCTTCTTCAATACAGCATGATGTTCATTTAGTAAATTATGGTCCCATTTAGAGTCAAATAGACCATAAAGCAGGGGATGCTTTAGGGCGTGGCTACTTTGTGATTGACATGTCACCACCACGGCATTGTCCAGTTTGGGTGACGTTTTTGTCTTACAACTTTAACCTTCATGAACTGAAAACACAGTGTGTTTTCAGTTCATGGAGGTTAATATTAACATTTTGGACGACTATAAATGTCTTATTCAGCGTTGTGCTTAGCTCCACCCTCTTGTGTCACATCTGGTTGCAAAACACAAAGATGGTGAAGACCAAAAACCAAGATGGCGACGGCCAAAATAGAGAACTCGAGGCTTCAAAACGGCAGTCCACAAATCCATATGGGTGATGGCATTGTGACTACGTCCACTTCTTATATACAGTCTATGGTGAAAGCCAACCCCAGATTCACCCTTGTTTGCTACATTTACGTTTTTTCAGCACTGTGACCAACATTTTTGAGCTGGCACCTGGTTGCTTCGATAGAGGTTGATGCCAAGAAACATCTCAAGCACAGCAAAATGAAAAGAAAAGAGAAAATACAGGCAGAGGGCAATGTCTCTTCAGCTACAGACACCGCCATACTCTTTTAGTGGGTCATAAGTGATGAATGAGAGGGATTATTTGAGTCTATATTGTTTTTTAGGAAATTCCTACTCATTGTGCCTTTTAAAGAGTGTACCTGAAATAAGTATTCATTTACCAAAAACTGATTCAAACCACTAATTATGTGAAACACTCATTCTGAAATAACCTCTGTCATCACTCATTATATCAAAGTTAGTACAATTACATACCTGCACAAATCCTCACAATAGCTTTCAGTAAAAAATTGTTGTGTGGGTCAACAAACATGTCTTTTAGAAAGTGGGAGGAACGAACATGCAAGTGACAACTAGTGACGCCGTCCTGTGTCTAAATCTCTCTCGAAAACTGAGACATAAGTGGACATTTAAGGTGCTTATGTTGCGGCTGTCAGTACAGACGTTCAGAAATAACATGGCTGAGCATTGTGTTGTCTTGCTGCGGTCTAGATTATCAATCACATGTTGAGAGTTGTGTGCGGATGGAGAGGTTGCCGACCCTTTGACTCTGGCACTAAATCCATGGCTGAGATTACTGGCTTCCAATATGTGACCCCGCTGAGCCACAGTGGAAGATTGCACATAAATCTCTGTGAGAAAATAATAAAGGGCTTGTTCTTCTCATCTCAAAAGCTTTTCAATCTAGCTCTGAAAAACACAACCACCCACACAATCGTACTTACATACACAGCATCAAGCACCGCAGTCACGCATGTATGCAGACACACCTATACACAAAGAAGCTACCAATACAATGATTCAGGAAGAGATTCGAAATATGATTTTTTCTGAAAGTGTTGGAGAAAATCGTCACACTTTTAATTCTAAAGGGCCCTCAGAGGAATCGTCTCGGCGTTGAGTCGAGTGCACAGATGACAAGTGGCTCTGAAGATGGAGCTGGTTACCAGAGTGCGTCCTCGCAAATGACTGTAGGATCTTCCAACTATGGGGTTGATGTATGAATAGCCTGAGCTGAACTTGATGCTGAGTATATTGCCATATCACAGCTGTGCTCTGGATCACAGGCTCACACACACACACACACACACGCAAAGCTGGCCAATATGGGCCACCTGCACCCACATGGATCACACAGCATCGCAGCTGCTTTTTTGCTCTTCGCACACACACACACACAAGCCCACACGTGCAAAATTCACACATGGCTGTGCTCATATGCAAGCACACACATTTATGTAAATTGAGGTATGCTGTGAAAGGGCGACCAGTGGTGAAATTGCATTACGGCTTTTTCTTCCCCTGCATTTAATTCACAGCACGGCTGCTAAATGAGGCACTCAAAGCTTTTAAAAAAGAAAACGTGCTTTATGTTTATGCTGAAAGGACTTATTGATACAATTTTTATGTAGATGAATATTAAAAAAACAACAAAAAAAAGGTGCCGAATAAAATGATGGCTTTTCCTGAAAAAAAAATAAATATTATTATTGTGAATTAATCTTTAAATAATTTTGGCTAGTCCAAAATTAATGTTTTGTTTATCTCTGTGGAAGATATCTGACGTTTGGTTCCCACTTCTAACGAGGCTTGTGAACTAACAGTAAAACAATGTTGGTATCACGTGGTAACTCTGGGTCGTCGGTGAGTGTGGAAAAAAGAATAAATGGCTGAGATTGACGGTAAGTGCCTGGCAACGACTTGTTGTGAAGTAAATCCAATGGAACGGGTGAGGGAGAATGTGATACCTAGTGGTTGAATGTTATCAAAGGCACCTTGAAGCTCATGAAGAAGCATATTGACATGTATCCATGGGTTTCCAATTTCTGCATTTGTTGCTGAGTCATATGTAATGCATTATCATTGACCAATGCATAACAGCTTCCACTTTGACATTTAAAATCTACCTATACATACAAACATAAATGTCTATTTCAGTGTCTACACTGGCACAAACATATTAACATTCTGTAAATAGACATATAAATAGCATTTATAGGTAAAAACAACTAAAAAAACAAATTCTAAATGATTATACTAATTATCCTAACACTAAATATTAACAATACAGAATGTTTAGTGTAAAAAAAAAGACTATTTCCTAAAACAATGAAACCCCCCTCTGTGCTCCACTCAGAATGGTACAGTCTGAGTCCCCTCTACAATGCAATCTAATGGAAGCTCTCACTTCCTGTTTCCTGTTTGGCAGTTTGTTTGGACACATGACAAGCAGGTGAGATGGATGGGCATTCATTCAACAAACATTTTGTCAATTGAAGTTACATATGACTAATAAATTAACTTGAATGCACTGTGTTAATAAATAAATTGAGTGTTTGTTTCACTAATAAAGTGAATGATGACAGTTTGTACACTGAAATGACCAGCAATGATCTATGTTTTATATATACCCACATTCAGAGGCCTGGGCTACACTAGTGATGGTGAGATGAAGCTTCATGAAGTATTGAAGCTCTCCAGCGAATTGATTCGCGAAATGATTCATTTCACAAGGCTTCATCTGGACAAAACCACCTGTTATAAGAGTGTAAAACAGGCAGATATATTACAGATGATCTCAACCATGTGATCTGTGATATAGGCTAATATATTTTGCACCAGTAATGCTTGGGAATAATGACTGTTGACAGTGGAAAAAAATCAATTTCCATATAGGCTAATCCATTTATATCAATATGATGTATTTTCTGGCAAGTAGCCTATATTATGATTGTATAACATAAGCCTAAGTGTAGCCTATAATAAACTATAATTGTCTTGTCTGTAATGCATCAAATGTGCGTACTGGTAAATTAATCAATAATAAATAAAGTTAAGTTAATAGTATCACGTTGATGGCAGAATTATGGCAATATTAGTATTCTAAAACTGGGAAGCATCAGTGGTTTAACCTGGCAGAGGACAGTGAATGTGCTTGTGTAACTCTAGGAAAATGATAGAGGGGAGACTTTATTAGATTTTTTCTAGAACAGTAATTTCTCAACTGTGTTTCGGCTTCGGGCCTCTTCAATGACGTCATTGGTCTAAAACAATACAACCCTCGATACGCGTTTCACAGAAAACTTCCTCATGGATTACTCGACACGCCTCGGCACAGCACGTTACATCACTAGACTACACAACTAGGACTACAGATCTATTGTGCTGGCAGGATTAAATAAATAATAGGACTACAGAAAGTAGGGCTGTGTATTGGCAAGAATCTGGTGATACAATACGTATCATACAGGGGTTACCATTCAATATATTGCGATACTGTAAGTAAGGTGATATATTGGGACTTCTTTTTTTTTGTCTAATTTTAGGAAAACTGACATAGTATAAAGAACACATTACCATATGCTTAAAATATGAGTAAAAAAGTTTACTTTTTCATGCAATCAGAACGGGGGATCTGCATTTGCATTTATCACAGTCCCTGTAACATCCACCATCATAGCACTACTTTGATAGGACGCATACACTGAGAAGGTGCATCTCTTTGCAAATAAAAAAGTTAATGTTTGCATGTAAACTATTAATTAAAAATCAATAGTGTTTTTGATAATCGATACAGTATCACAAAACATAATACGGCGATATTTGATTTTTTTTTGATATTTTCTTACACCCCTAAAAGCAACTGGTGTGTGTTTGGCCAATGTGCAACCTATTCTTATAGGGAACGGGCTAACATCGTGACAAATCGCTTTACATGAGATAAAGGAAGGCAGCAAGTCCTCACAATCAGGAAGCTTGAACTGTACAATATTTGATATTTTGCTTGAAAAATGACTTAAAACAAGCCCATCAAGGTTTGACTGACGAATAAAGAAATGCATGCATCAGCATACACATTAACATTTGCGATCAGAAGCTTAAATATCTAGATGTTTTCCTCCTTGTCATAAAAAAAGCTGTGATAATGTGTGTTTAATTCTGACACGCAGTGGGCTGCTGAGAGTTTTTCCTGAGCTTCACGTAGGTGGGAGTCAATCTGCTTTTCTGAAGCTACCGATCCATTTAATATCAGGAGGGCATGAAAAATGTGACATTGAGCTACTTCTAAAATTAAGGGATCCTATTATAACCGCAGTATATCCAAATGAAATGTGCTCGCAGGCGTTGATATATACAAGTACATATTAACATTTATTTACGTGCGAGTGTGTGTGTGTAGGCCCTGTCCACATATCGACATGTGTGCGTTTTCAAACATCAACATCCGCCTCGTTGCTATACCCTCTGGCCCCCCGTGTATGTGTGTGTGTGCACAGAGTCTATTGGGATCCCACAGAGTCAACAGAGCCAGACAGACCTCCGCGCTGTGTGTCTGTCTGCCTGCTAATCCTCGCACTTCCCATCCCTCCTTCCGAGTTAGATATCAAGCATATGAAATGAACACGCATCCCCAGTCGATGGGCTTCCATTTGAAAGCGCGAGGCATTAATGCGAGGCCCTTCTGCACTCCTCCCACACTCTAAGGCTGAGGAGAGGGAAGGGGGATGGGGGGATGACAAGGCGGATCTCCCATGGGCTGCTACTCAAATGATGGATTTGTAGTGAAAGTAGAAGCAAGGCAGAAGCATAAGGATCCATTTCATCACCAAAGAAATGTGTCAAAGTGTTTTACATACCCCAAATGTGATCCCTGCTGTTTCTTAAATAATACAGGACCTCCGTAAGGCTTGAATTCCCTCTTGATGATGAAGCATGAGAGTATACTCAAATGCAATTATTTGGAGATGGCTACAGATTCACAGCTACTAGACACATAAAAAAATAGTATCCAGCATCACTGCATTTACTCTTTTCGTTACTTGACGAATCAGCTTGTTTTCATTCCCAGGGCGTCAGGTACCGACGCTTTGTCACAGCGATGTGATGGTGTATTTTAAAAAGCGAAAGAGGGGAGGTGGATGGGTCCAACAAACACAGGGCTTTCATCCAGGAGACCGCTGTTCATGTCCTGTGCATTAAGTTTCACTTTCATGTTACAATCAGCTGTTTGTTTGTGTCCAGTGTTCACCTCAAGTCACATTTGCACTGTAAAAACATAGTCATTTTAAGCCCAACCATTTTTTTCCTAAACCTAAATAAGTGTTTTTGTGGCAAAAAGTGATGATGAGGGGTCGTTACGCATGTGTTTACTGCGATCGAAAAAAGACGCAGAGGGGTCTGACAAAGCGTCAATACGTGACGTTTTTGGATGAGAACGTGTTGGACGTATACTGCCTTATGTATAACTTATGTTTATATATACTGCATGAAATGACCACCTGTCATCTTGTGTTTGAATGAGGTGGAATTTACAGTTGACTTCCCAGTGGCATTCCTTGTTGTACACCTTTTAGGTGTATCAAGCATGGATGCGCGTGACAAAAATGTCTCGACAAAGAGGAGAGGAGAGAGACGGCTTCTATTGGATTTGTCCTCGAAGTTAAATGGCCCAGTGCAACATGGAGTACAGCCAGCGCCACAAATACTGGCATGAACCTGTAAGCGAAGTTTATATTGAAATATTGAAAGTCCGGTCACATGTTTTTCATGCTTAATGATGCACGTTCCCTCTGTTCCCTCCAGTGAATGGATCGTCTGTGAGCTTCCTGCAGGGCAATGGGTTCACCACTTAAACGAAATACCCAGTAAGTGCTTTCTCTTTTTCTACATTCTTTGCTACCATCAGTTTGACTAAGGAGGCTGACCTAGCCCTTTTACCAGAGCCCCCTGCACTCCTTACAGATGCTAGCTTCTGAGGTCATCAAGCTGACAATGGGAACTGACACAGCTGACGTATGTTTCCCACTCTTAAAGAGACAGGTGCTATAAATGGAGCGTTGCAGACAGAGGGTGAATGCAGGTATATTCAGACAGACAGTATGAGAAAACTCAAGTGTTCATTCAACATTAAAGCATGTTCTAATAGAATCCCAAAATACAAATATGCACCTGAAAATGAGTATGATATGTTCCCTTTAATTCAGGTGGATTAGACAAACAAAGAGCATACCATGTTAATTTGAATGATTCCTTACCTCATGATTTACAGTATTGTTCAGTCTCACTGTAGGAAGTAGTGTGTCCTCTATGGAGCAAATGTGAGCTTGTGAAGGACCAAGTGGTGGTTGGGTGTGTAGCAAGTCAAACTTTTATGCGGGAGACCAGAGTTTTCATCCTATATCACAAACCTTAAAGGGACTATTTGTAACTTTCAGAAATGCTTGTTAGCAGCGACACCTTTGGCCGTTAAGTCAACAGAAGTCAGCGTCGGGCTCACGCTTGCTCGCTCTAAATAGACATGAACGAGCATCGCTCAAAACAGTGAGGTGACACACGTCAGCTAAAACCACAAAATCACTCTATATTTCACCTGCTTGGCAGGATATGTTAGCTGACCAGACGAAGGTCTCTCCATGAATCACTGCTGATCCTAGTGTTGGCTTTTCCTGCCTCAGCCCCGCTGCTTCAACCTCCAGCAGCGGGGCTCCGCAGCGAGTGACGTTACTGTCTCCGACCGCGGCCGGAGGAGACAGGGAAGACACCGGCAGCCGGTCGGAGACGGTAATGTTTCTCTCTGCGGAGCGCCGTCACTTCACAAGACACGGGAAATCTCTGTTGGTCTGGAGGAGCTGCAGCAGATATTTCTGCAAAAACGTCCAATATACATTCACTAGATATTCTCAGAGCTACTAACTCTCCTGCAGTGTGTAGTGTGCGCGCATGAACGTGAGGTGGAGCGTGAATGCGCGCGTTGTGTGAGTGAAGGCAAGCAGGCAGAGGAGCAGTCTGAACAGCGTAGCCACACTCGAGCGCGCATATGCGAGCGCGCATGGGACCCCGACCCGGTAGATTTATACGCTTAAAAAGTTACAAACAGTCCCTTTAAATTAGCCCTCAACCAATCTTTTCCTAACTTTAAGATTTTTTTTGTAAACCATACTTTATACTTTGTAACCATAGTTTATAAATCGTTCCCTAATACCTTAGGTGCCATGCTGTGATATTGCAGAAAGTGAGAATTTGAAAAACCTTGACATTGAATGTAATGTGCAGAATTCTCCAATATTGACGTTCTTGTCTGGCGATGAGTTTGTGCTCCTCAGTGTCCTTTTCTGTCCAACCAATGCTGGAGGAAATGCAGCACTCTTGTTGTCTTGTGTGTGTACTTTGGCATGTTATGCAGAACGTACAGCATCCCTGAGAAGCTCACAGCAGCTGTTCGTCTTTTATGATGAAGGGGCTCGTGGGCAAGACAACTACGCTGGCTATGTGAAGGCTTTTCACATGCAGCCAGGAGGGACGGCTTTCTGCCAAGAGTATGGGACCTTTAGCGGCTCTGTTCAAGCATAGTAGACATCTGTATGGCAGCGTCTTGGTCTTGCCCTGTAATCTCCTACTATTTGTTGAAGTTGAATGGATCTTTCTGAGGATCCATGAGAACTTGTGGCAGAATTTGTTTTTGTTGTTCACATACCAAGGCTGTAAGATCATATACTGTATGTATTTCTACTCAGAGCATGTTCTATATAGGCCTTTGTCTTGTAATATAAGGTACAGATACAGGACATTATTGCAGAGCCCCAGCTAACCATCAAATGTATCACATATTGCCATAAAAAAAAAAACATGCCCTTGATTTTAATTGATCAAAAGAAAAAACTGAAGAGGAACAAGCGTCGCCTCTGCTTGTTGATATTTGTAGAATTATAATAAAGCCCAAGGTTGACCATATCTCCGGTTTTCAAGGATGTGCATATTGTTCATGTTCTTTATCTGTAACAATGTGATTCTGAGGTGATTCCAGCATCATTGTTCAACAACACTCAAGTCAGTTTCCATTAAAAATAAAACTTCCCGAGGCATTAATAGATTCCTAGATTGTATCAAAGCAATTATTTGAACACACTGTGTTTTTTTTGGGGTTTTTTTATAAATGAAATTGCGTTATTTTGCATTCAACTGAGCATGAGATGCTGCGGGGAAGCCGGCAGACACATATTGTAAACATTCAAACAATTCAAACAAAACATAGGATTAGGCGTGTAAAAACAAAGCTTCTTAAATTGGGAAATACTCAAAGCATTTATCTCGACCACTTCTCCGAGCCCGTATCTGTGCTCCAACTGTTCCAAGCGCTGCGAGAAGAGTTGGTGTTTGAAAGAAAATGAAAAGAAAATGAAAGAGAGCGAAAGGCAAATCCCATCCCTCCCCCCCGCCGCACCCTGATTAATTAGTTCCAAGTTATCCATGAAAGTAATACACTGATAAGGCCAGGAACAAACAGAAGCCAATTACTAGCGTTTCCCTGTGAGCTCAGAGCTCCTGAACACCAGCAGCACTGATGGGAAAAACATTTAAGGCTGGGTCTTGTCGGCTGATTGGACAGGTGTTGGGCGGCGGAGTGGGGGGGGGGTGGGGGTGTTTGCAAGCGCGCTCTCTTTGTCTGGCAGCACGCAAGCACGTCTTTTCATTACCCAGCCAAGTACACACCCTTATCAAGCTGTTCGCATCGATGATGGGAGATGAGACCTCGCATAAAAAAGCCATCTACAACAACAGCTGTGATTGAAGGGAACCTTGGGACCTGAGCTGCGTCTCAAGGATCGCAAGAAGATGCACAGCACATAAAAAAACAACACTCACGCGCGCGCACAGCAATGCCAGGCTCGGCTAACATTCCTAAATCTCTCCAGTTGTGTTAGTGTGCTTTTCACTGCTGTGATCCTGCTGCTGCAACATCATCAATACATCGATTGGGCTGCCACCGTGCCTCACAAGCAGCCTTTGACCCGGGTTAAGAGTTTTTCTACAATAACCCTAACAGCTGGGTTCCTCTGCCCACAACATAATTAAGAATTGATTAGCAGCCGACTGCTCTGCTAATGCATCATGCTCAGGGTTGGGAGCTTTTCAGCACATCTCCATCTGTATCTTTTTGCCCATTTCAGAGCTCTCAGAGCCTACAAGGTCTAAGAGTTTGTATATTTATTTAGAAACACTACAGCTATGTTGGCTTGCATTATGTCCAACCAGGAGTCTTACTCGACGCATCCGCCTCCAAACACGCCATGACCTGACATTTAAGAGCACATCCATTCTCCTCATCCTCATTATCCACTCTTGTGAAACATAATAATCAAGCACAATCACCCCATCCTGCAATCAGCCTTCTTCTTTTTTTAAATTTAGCACCTTTTTCCTGCGGTGTGGGTGTGTCCCTGAACATCACTCACGCACGTCCACAATGGCCCCTTTCTTCAGGAGAAAGGAAGAATGGCGACAAGCGGAATTGATTTGTCACCGGAGTCGAGACTCGTAAACTTGGCCCGTGCCCCGGGGACGTCCACAATAGCCTTCTCGCAGACCGGCTCGCCATTGGATGTGGCTGTCATCGGGAGATAATTGACTGTCAATTAAGGGACGGAGACAACAACGTGAGAGTCGGCAGGAAGGCAGTAAATCACTACCTGTCTGTCAGGCGACCTCGGCTGCCCCGCTGCTTCGTCTTCATTCCCTCGGCTCTCCGTCTTTATTCACTCTGAAGTATCCTGCTCTTTCGCTTTCTCCCGTGTTGTCTCGTGCTGCCCCCCCCCCCCACCCCTGATGGTATTTACAATACATACAGCGCCATTTTCCTACGTCCTTGCGACCTTTTCCGGGGAGCGATTGCATCAAGACAACTGAGTGAGGGGTCCCCGTTTTAAAGGTCTCCCCCCTGCCACAAGCTGATTGTTGCCACTCACGTCTCGCTTTGCTTTAAAGGCCAAACAGTCTTGCTAACATCCCCCAGGTTACACACATTGACTCATGTACGTAGCTATAACCCCCCCTTTTTATCTTGTCATTACGAGATCTGAGCTCGCTCGTGACGCCGAAGCAGCATTTATCCTGGTAAACTCTATTGAGTTGCTGGCTTTTGTCTGTGCTTACAAGCACAAACACAGTCAATAAGAGCTATTCAAATAGACCAGTTTATGCGCTTCAGCTGGAACAAATCAACAGTCTCCCAGAAAATGAAGTTTGCTTTTGCACGTGAGGCAGCAGATTCTTCAATGTTGTGTGTCGCTTAAGTCCCAATTTGTTTAGAATGGAGCGCTGCTGCTAATCGAAGAGGCTCTACAGCGCTGAAGCTCATAATCAGACTCTTGATTCCAGCTGGAAAAATTGAGAGCATTAAGTGAGAGTATGGCAACTTTAGCAACTCTGTTCAACGCAGCAGCGATAGTAGACATCTGTATGGCAGCGTCTTAGTCTTGCTCTGTAATCTCTTTACTATTTGTTGAAATTGAATGGATCTTTCTGAGGGTCCATGATAAGTTGTGGCACTGGAGACATTAAAGGGACTCTCTGTAAGAAACAGAAATTGCTTGTTAACAGTGACACCTGTGGCCGTTAAGTCAATGACAGCTAAAACCACAATATCACTATAGTATATTTCTTATGCTTGGCAATAATGTTAGCATAAGGTCCCTCCATGATTTGATGTTGATTCTAGTTCCCCCCCCGATGTTTATGCTTCTGTGAAGTTTGTGTTGGAGTCTGAGTTGTGGTGGGGGCTGGTCGTTTGTTGGCGTTAGAGGACTCCATTTCTAGACGAATGTAAGCTAAGGCACTCGCGAGCGCGCATGATGTCACATCCCTTTGATTTTCCTGGAAAAACGGGCCTGCATCCTTTACATTAAAAGCAGTCTACAGGCTGATAGAGGAACCCCAGAAAGTTGCGGAAGGTCTCATTTTTTAGGTTTTGTTACAACTTGTTCACACATAAAAAACGTGTAAAAAGTTAAGTACAGTCCCTTTAAACGGATATTTTCGAAGATGAAGTTCGCTTTTGCACGCGATCGGGCAAATGCTTCAATTCTGTGTCACTTGAGTCCTAATTTGTTTAGAATGGAGCGCTGCTGTTAATCAAAGAGGCTCGATAGCGCTGAAGCAATTAGCCGGGCTCATAATCACACTGTTGATTCCAGCTGGAAAACTTAAGAGCGTTAAGTGCAGCCTCCTGCAAACAATCTTTTGTTTCTTGAGCTATAAACCGGGAGACCAAGTGTACCGCCATATTAATAAAGGAGATAAATCTCACCTGTTTCTAACAAACCCCATGTACCGGTTCACCAGCTGAGGCTGAGATAATGGATTTGGCCATCTTGCCAACACTACAGGAAGACTTATGTTTGAAAGAAGAAATTATGAGTCGAGCGCAGAGGAACAAGAGAAGTTGCGAGTGGCGGCTGCAGGGGGTGTTCCCACCGAGCCGGGTGTATTGTTAAAGATAATGACAGTAGCAAATGTCGGTGTGTGTGTGTGGGTGGCTGGTGCATTATTCAAAGTGTTACCCTTTCCATTTCATGTTGCTATATAGCTGCATGCTACTGTAGGCCTCATCTAGTCTGCAGATAGTCTGTAGTAAAACTCCCGCCGAGATGCTGTGAACTCAATCAAGCATGAGCACACTCCGAGGAGGTCCAGATGTCGTTTGTAATGCCGTAATCTTTTAGGAATCATTAATGTGACAGTTGGAGTTAAAGGAAGTGGACAGATTTATTGCTTGCGAGCTTTACTTGTCATCGTTCTTTCCAGTTACATTTTATGACAGAGATGAGTCTATCCAGCCTGGTCGTTTATCTAATTGGCTCGCGGTGGCGTTTCATGACTACATGTATGTGCAGATCCACGGGAAAAGTCGTGGGAGGAACGGCAAAAGGACGAAATAATTGACTCGTCCTCCCTCAGTTGGTATCCTTTGCAACCTTGACATTCGAAAAGTCAGTTTTGCCTTGTAGACATTCGATTGCTCTCAATTAACACGTGCAAATTGGCACTACACGGTCATAAAAGCAATGGATGCCCGTATTTCCCCTGCAGTGTATCACTGCTTGAGGCAAACCGCTGGTTTTGATTAGCAGCGGCTCCACCTTACCTCCGCCGGTGTGAAAGGTCTGAGCCACTCTAACTGCTGCGCTGATTCCTTTTTAATGTTTCAGTTAATGAAATAGCTTTTAAATCCAACTAGTGACACATGGACTCCATCTGTCTTCCACGCTGGCATGAAAAGCATTAATTTTGTGAACAGAGGGGGAAAGTCTACTTTCTGTCCTTTTTATCACCAGTGTGGAAGAGAAATGGGTGCTTTTTTTGAAGGCAGTTCCTTCAGGACGGGCATCTGTCACCAGACACCCGCAGCACCGCTCTGAGCAGGTCGCTTTTGAGTTGTCCATTTCATCCGCGCCCTGCTCCTCTTTGTCCCGAGGAAGATATAGCTTTTTAAATTCATAGACAGTCTCGCGACTGCTTGGAAATGTTTATGAGGCAGGCAAACCTGAGCGCACACAAAGGCCAATATGGAGGGAAAAAAGAGATTAGTTTTCACTTCTGCTTCTAAAACATGAACCGATGTGCTTTTTGCCACCGGCAACAGATTTAAATGGCTGAGCGTGTGTTTCTTGGTTGTGTGTGAACGGCGGTGTCACACTGTTAATCAGTTCTATTTGAGACAGATGAATTATCTAACGATGTTTAAAGTCTACACTCATTATCTTGTAGCATGTTCAGACGTATTGCTACTGTCACTGATGTTGATTGATAAATATGTCATTACTGGTGTATCTTTTGCCCCATGTGACTGTGTACTTCAGTCTCTTTTTAAAGGAATAGTTTCACATTTTGGGAAGTACACTTATTCTATTACAGTGGTGGAATGTAACTACATTAAGTAAGTTAAATACAAATTTGACGTGCTTGTACTTTACTTGAGTATTTTCTTCTCATGCCAGTTTCTACTTCTACTCCACTACATTTCAGAGGGAAATATTGTACTTTTTACTTCACTACAATTATTTAACAGCTACTACTACTAGCTAATACTTTACAAATTAATAATTTTGCATACAAAACATACAAAGAGCTTCTGAAATATGATGCTTTGTTTTAAATTAAACTACCCAACAGTACAGTATATACAAGTAGAGCTGAAAAGATTAAAGGGGAACTATGTGCATTTTCAAAATTCATACATGTTATTCCTATGGTCTAAGACAATCCAGAAAATATTAGTAAACATGAACAACTGTCCTAAATCCAATAACTAGAGTACTAAAACTCGAACTTGTGATGTCATGGGGTATAAAGTGTGGAGCTGCTCCATAGACAATGAATGGGTAGAGATGTTATAGATGACACTGAGAGCACCCAGGGGAATGTTCTGAGTATATGGGAACATTTTCTGTTTCACAACTGACACCACTACAATAGAATAAAGCTCATTTGGGTATAAAAGAGAAAACAAACATTTTGTGGGTCCACAAAATCAATCTCCCATTCATTGTCTATGGAGCAGCTCCAGACTCTATACCCCATGACATCACAAGTTTGAGACTTACTTTGCTGGTTTTCTTGAGAGAAAGGAGCTCATGTTCACAAATATTGATTGAACTTTCGCCGGCCATGGAAATAACATATTGTATTCATAATAAGGGTGATGTTCCCCTTTTTAAAGTCCATCGACTAAGTGATTAATTGACTAAGAAAATGTTCCAGTTTCACAAATGTTAGGATTTGCTGCTTTTTCTTGTAATTATTTACATCTATTTTAAATGTTTGTTTTTTTTGTATTTATGTATTTTACTTAAGTAATATTTTCAATGCAGGCCTTTGACTTGTAAGAGAGTATTTTTAAAGTGTGGTATTAGTAGTTTTACATAAGAAAAGGATCTGAATACTTCCTCAATCACTGATCTATTATTTCTTGAATGATGTATTTGTTCTTGTTAATACGAAGCCACAGCCAGCAGCTGGTTATCCTAGTTTAGTACAAGTACAGCTGTTTCCTCCAGTCTTAATGCTAAGCTAAGCTAACTGGCTGCTTGCTATAGCTTCAAAATGAGCAAGCATATTTCTCAATATGTTGAACTATACCCAAGTAAAGCAAAGGCTTCATATCTGTTCCATTCTAACAGTCTGCAGGCCCGTGAAGCTGAATAATATAACGTGTTGTATATACGCATTGATAACTGCTTTGTTGGCTTTTTACCTAATCTTATTCTCCAAAGAAAGATATGTTCTCCCCTGAGCCGACCAGCTGCTCCCTCTGACCGACTTTGAATAGCTGTACATACATAGATTCCTCTGCACAATCTCACGTCTCCCCCTCTCTGACTCCCTTCCTTGCTTTTTCGAGTTGATAAATAAATCTTTACAGAGGTATCTCCAGTCCTGAGGGCTTCAAAATCCATAAAATTAGTTCCATCTCGCCCCCTTTTTTCCCCCCTTTGCTTACAGACAAACTTGACAAGTGCAGGAGCGAGATAAAAGCCCGAGTTATGTGAAAACATTATTATGTGAAAACGCTTTCATTGCATTTGAATGGGCTTTCCTGGAAGCGCACAACCTATATACTCTCCGAGAGGTGCGCAGAGTCATGGATGAGAGAGAGAGAGCTTTTTTTTTTTTCTCTGTATGAGAGGTTCTCAGGCAGGTCTGCATTATTCACTGGCTCTTCATGAACCTGGATATCTGCTTGCATAAAGAAACTGCTGCTGCAAGGTAAACAATAATCCTGATGCTGTACTGAGACGCCGACGGTTTACATGTGCAAATAATTGCACAACTTAATTCTAGGGCTCTTTCATGTGTACCTCTTCTTGACTCAAAGTGCCACAAGTTTATTACTATGCAAGCATTTCTGTAATAGAAAAGTCCAGTCTTGCAATAAACTAACTTCCACATTATTTCTTATAGGGGTGGGGAAAAAGAGTTGATTCACCTATCGCGATTTTTTTATGATTTTGAAATCGCTTTTTTTAATGCTAAAATCAATATATTTGCTTCATTTGAGTCCATGCAGAGGTAGAAGGAAGTTAACGCTTTTATTGTTGTAGTCAGAGTAACGTGACGTTCTGTAACCAAAACAAACCAGCCGGCCGCCGCGAGCCCAAACGAAAAAGTAGAAAACGGTGGCGGGTCCGCATGGATACCTGCACCCTTATATTTTAAATCCAAAAATGGTAAACACTACACATACAGTAAAGTATGGAAACACTTTGGGTTTCACACATTACTAGGAAAAGTAGAGCTAGACATCATGGCTAAAGCTGCATGCTAACTCTTTCATGGACAGGAAACGTTATCGCATTGCGGTAATGTGCGGTCAAGCCGGCCGCCACTCTCATCTCTGTGGTTAAATCGACCGACGCTACAACTGTAGAACACCCATATACTAACATTTATGTTGAATGTATCCAAATGGCCCCGATGGAGCTGACCATGGATGTATAAGGAGAACGGAGCTGACGGGAGAGCTAGAGGAGGACTTGGCGAAGTTAGCGGAAATATACACGTGTGACTACGTCCGGTTTTCAAAATAAGATTAACAAAGGGAACTGTATATACAAAACACATATATGGAAATAAGATTGATTTGGATTATATTCACCAGAAGTATAAAACATTGCATGGCCCTTATAAATTAAAAAGAAAATACCACTAATTTGTGAGGGTCTGTATTCTTTGATTTTTGGGTTGCTGGAAAAAAAATAAAAAAATAATGCCTCACAATTACTGATATATTTGACTTAGGATATTTCCGACTACATACATGCTGAAAATCAAACATTCCTACTGTATTAATTTAGATATTTTCCAAAGTAAAAGTCCCTGAAAGTGTATGATTCAACTTTTTCCCATGGTCTAGTGTTAAAAAAGTTAACAAAAATCGCAATAAATCATAATATTGAATCGTGATACTTGTAGAATCGCAATACATATCAAATCGGCACCCAAATATCGTGATAGTATCGAATCAGGAGATAGGTGAATCCTCCCAGCCCTAATTTCTTATGATGCTTGAAATCAAACTTTCAGGTGTAATTTATGTTTTTATGACTCCAATGTTGATTAGATTTGTCTTTGTGTGTGTGTACAGTATCTTAGCATTTGCTAACTTCAGAACAAAAAGCTGCACTAATTCCACATTCGCTTCAACGTTAACTGCTGACAGACTAAACTGTGAGGACTTTGATGCACGTCCATTTCCAACTATTTCTCATGAATAGTTGACAAATACAGCACGGTCTTCTAATCAGTGTTATTCAGCAGGGACAGAATATTCTCCTCTCCGCTGAGGTTTCCTTATTGAAAGAGATAAGTAAAATCAAATATACCTACAAAGAATACCCAGCATAAATATAGAGACAGGATATGGAGGGATAGGTGCAGCTCCACAGCAGCGTTCAGTTTGGAGACGGGAATACGTTTGTACCAAAGGGATTGTTTTTTTCATGACCAGAATGCTTTTGTGATCTATAGCCGTAACCACCGAAGGGACCGCTATGGAAATGGAGCCGATACAGCCCGGGGCCTGGCTAGTCCTGTCATCCGTGATGAGAACATTTAGAGAACGTAACATCTGCGTGCCTTTTTTTTGTTTTTTTTTTGTGTGGTTTGGGGCTTTTCAGCTTCCTCTCAGCAGAAAAAGGCAGTGCCCACTAACAGGCTTGCATTAAAAATTCACAAGGTATGTTAAAAAGCAGCACCTGTTCATTGTGCTATTTTTATAAAGTGCCTGAGTCGCGTAAGCTAAATGAGCCTCTTTATCTGAGGGTTGCAATCTGTCCAAAAAACCTTTCCAATGCCCCAAGCAATTCCATTAAAAACCTAAAATTAGCATATCTTTTCTGTATTTTTTTTTGCCAAATCAATGAAATGTAGCATTGTGAACCACCCCAAATCCAGTAGGTTAACCAAGTGTTGATATGAGAAAAATGATATGCATTGTTTCTTATTTTCCAGCTGTAGGGAAATGACCTCAGTGGGAGGAGGCTACTCGCTTGCTTTTTATTTTTCTCAGCTTCCTCGTTGGTGTGAAATAGGCGCCTTGGAGGCACTTTATCTCCCCAAACAAACCTCAAAAAGATTTGAGAGGAGTTTGGATCCTCTGGATTACTGTGCAGGTTATTACACTCTGGCAGGTTGGGAAAACAATATGATTGCCTATCACTTTTGCAATCAACTTCAGTCTCTTTCCATTCCTGTCTCTGTGTTCTGGTTTACAAGGGCTGTACCACCTGTCTCCACTTCTGTAGGAAAAAAAACATTTACTGTTTACTGCAGTGAAAACAATGGTAGCTAAACCGTTTTTTGGCATCATTGGGCGAAAAATCCTTAATAACCTTTCAGTAATTCAAGTGTTCTGAAAGAAAACTAGACTTCTGCTCCTCCTCATGGCTCTCTTTTCAGGCTTTAAAAAAATCTAGCCCGTGACGGGAGACTTTGGCCAATCACAGGTCATTTCAGAGAGAGAGAGCGTTCCTATTGGCTGTTCGTTCAACGGAGGCAGGTGTCAATCACTTGCATACTTCAATCAAATGGTCAAACTAGGCAGCGCTAATAAATGAAAATGTTTGGGACCTGGCAGCTATGTTGAGATCAGTTGAGGAAATACCAAGCACCGCCCACCAGCCGGAGCAAACATTTCTCATTTTACAGCTAAACAGTACACTACAAGATGAAAAAAATTGAGGTGAGAAATAGGCATTACAGTAATAGAATATTGATTCATATTTGATCAGCGTTGCCTAGTTTGACCGTTTGATCGGAATTCGCGAGTGATTGACAGCTGCTCAGAGGCGGCAGGCGACATGGTCCGGCTCAGCTCTGATTGGTTGTTTTCCTCCGGTCTGTGAGATCTTGCAGATGCCATTAGGAGCAACGGAGGACACCCAAGGACACAGAGGCACATCATTTTATTTCAGATTACCTGTCTCATGCACTACTGTCAAGATATAGCGACTGTTTTATAAAAAAAACTCACTACCAATTCTACTCACTGTAGCTTTAAGAAAAGAATCAGACTCTGGAAACAATCAGTGAGGGACATGTGCCATGCAAGCTGTAATTAACACAAATTGTACCACAGTGTGGACTCCTTTTGCCTAATCCACCCGTGAAACTGTTCCTGTCATGTGTGGGCAAGTGGGAGAGCTCATAAAGTGGAGGTTTCCAGGTTATTGCACCATCCTTAACTGAAATACAATAACTAATCTCACGAACTGCACTTGCAGAAAAAGACTGCAGTTTAGCGTTGCATAGCTCATTCCAGTTAGAAACACGAGAGAAGCAAATTAAGCCAGGCTCATCTCTCTCCGACGATAATCTTCTGCATGATCCACTAAGAAACGGTTGTTGAGATGATGAAAACTGACTCACATGCTGTATGAGAGGAACCGGGGGAGTCATACGCCCATCATCACTGCTTTTTAGAGTCAAATCTAAAAAAAAAAAAAATGATTGAAAGCTTTTGATGATTCTATTTGTAGCTTTAAAATAACAGGCCCTTTTTCTGAAGATCTTCACAAATCATTTTTAAAGAGAGCATGTGAAATCCCTCTTGCACAAATCAGACAGAACACCGGAGGACGAGCAAAATATTTTCCTGCTCGCTCTTGTTTGCTCAGGCAAAGTCACTGAACGCTGGGAAACACAACAGTCTTCGTTTGATCTATTGTGCTTATTAATTCAATCTGCCTGTGTGTCTGGTGTTGAGCCTGTTTAGCATATCCCGGTGATGGGGAGAAAAGTAGAGCGTGCTCTTTGTTTTGTTTTTATATGAGCATTTTTCACCCCTGATGACTCGGCAAGCACCTCAACATCGTCTATTGTGCTGCAGCGTGTTCACTGACAAAGACATCAGCTAGTGACTCACTCCATCCTTATTCACTGATGAGTAATGAGAGCTGTTCCCTGGCTGGTGCTGCAGTCATATCCACTGTTGTTGCATGTACACCGGCCAGCCATGTTAAATCTACATTAGCTCAGAATCAGCTCTGACAGAACGATTCAGCTGTATCACGTCGGGTCTGTTTACTACCTACATGGGAGGATTTTGTGAAGAGTTCTTCACTATGTTGAAAAAGGAATGGATAAAAGGCTCAAATAGATAGAAGTAATGGATAAATGGCTCAAATAGATAGCTAGAAGTAATGGATAAATGGTTGAATAGTAGCTGATGAATAATGTGCTGGACCAAGTTTTTAAATAGCTACAATTCATGAATAAATGTTTACCTATTTCAATGTATCTGAAACTTTTAAAAATAAAGGATAAGCTGTTGAAATAGTTTGCTAAAAGCAGTGGGCTAAAAGTGAAGCCAATGCTGAAGTGCCTTAAACCTGCATTCTTTCTAATAGCCAGCAGGGGGCGACTCCTCTGGTTGCAAAAAGAAGTCTGATTGTATAGAAGTCTATGAGAAAATGAGCCTACTTCTCACTTGATTTATTACCTCAGTAAACATTGTAAACATGAGTTTATGGTCTCGATCGCTAGTTTCAAGTCTTCTTCAATACAGCATGATGTTCATTTAGTAAATTATGGTGCCATTTAGAGTCAAATAGACCATAAAGGTAAGCTTCAGGGCGTAGCTACCTTGTGATTGACAGGTCGCTACCACGGCGTTGTCCGGTCTGGTAATTGTCAGTGTTTTAGTCGTAGAACTTTAACCCTTTCACAGTGTGTTTTCAGTTCATGAAAATTAATTATAACCTTTTTGGTCGCCGAAAAATGTTTTATTCAGAGTTCGGTTGTACTTAGCGCCACCCTCTCATGTCACTTCTGGTTGCAAAATACCAAGATGGCGACGGACAAAATGCCAACTTTGAGGCTTCAAAACAGCAATCCACAAACCAATGGGTGACGTCACGGAGACTACGTCCTCTTCTTTTACGGCCTATGGCTAAAAGTAATGAATTAATGGTTGAAATATAATATAATATAGTTAAAAGTGGGTTGAAATAGTTAAAATAATGGATAAACTATTTAAAAATAGTTAGCTCAAAAGTAATGAATAAAGCTAACAGCGTAACTATTGAAATAGCTAAAAGGCATATGCAGTTGAAATAGTTAGATGACATTAAGCAATACAAAGCGGCTGAAATAGTTAGCTAAAATTAATGAATAAACTTTTGAAATAGAAGTATAAAAGTAAAAAAGAAAACAGTTGAAGTAGTTAGCTAAAAGTAATGGATAGAAGGTTAAAATAGCTAAAAGTAATGGGCTGAAATAATAAACATAAATAGACACAGTTTTGAAATAGTCGGCTAAAAGTCATGATAAACAGTTGAAATGGTTCATCCAGTTTATGATCCATTCATAAGAACATATTTGGGTGGTGTTGATGAAGGGGTACTTGAGTTCATCTGATATTGCTGTGGGGGGGTACGTCAGATGAAAAAGGTTAGTTGTAGATAATACGCCACATCCCCAACAATCCCAACCCACTAAAGCTCTGTTAGACTCCATGAATGTGACTCTCAAAATAATATAAAGGCACAGTGTGAAATGTCAGTTTGTCCTGCAACTGTTTTATTCAGTGTGTGAAATGTTGAGCTGAGTGCAGCTCTGCATTTATGTTCAATAACCGTGATGGTGACAGCACGGAGAGAGGTGTACTTCCCCGCACGCAGCTATGAGAACACTGCAGCTACAAATTTCAGAGCTGCTCCTCCGTCTCTTTCTGGCAAAACCACCTACACTCCATGACTCAGTCTGTGTTCGCTATCGCTTTAAGGACAACTCAAGCATCTCAATTACTGGGCCGGTTCTCTCAGGTCGTTGAGGGGATATGAATCCGACTACAGAGATTATATAAACCACAGAGAAAAACATGTTTTTGCTTTTAAGAAAGGACATCCTTCCTTTCTGATTTATTTGTCATTACATTGGAACATGTCTTTATTTGCACTATGTACACGTTGCCATTCACACATGATAGGAACAAACAAAAACATCCCCAAAACATAATAAAAAAACGCCATCTTCTTTCATTCGGCTTAATGGCACGACACAAAGAGATCACCCGGCCATCGAGGAAATGCATTCAGTCTTTGTTGCGGTGATGTGTACATTAACTCGTCACAATGAGAAGGAAATAACAACAGCATTGAAACCCGCGTGCTGTTGTGACACATTGCACAATACCAGGTTGCCAAAGAAGCCAGATAAGAAAACATCATTTTGAATGACACGCTACATAACACAAAGCATCTTCATCGTTATCAGCAATAAAACTTTCTCCGAAGGATGAGAGCGGACGTACAGAGTCTTTTGGTATAGTTACAGTGATGGTCATGACGTGTGCGTGCACTGACGTGGAATCGTGAGTTACCACTGGAACGTGTGGCCCGAAAGGGGTCAGAGGTTATAAGGCTTTATTACACGGCATTTTCTGAATACTCAATTCTGATTGGTCAATCACGGCGTTCTACAGTCTGTTATTTCTTTATAGCAGACCGTTGCTATGTATAACAGACTGTTGCTATGGGCGCAGTTCTGATGTTGGACTCTGAAGAACCATTTTTGTGTCAAATTATTGATTTCTTAAGTAAGTAGCCGTGTAATAAGCAGGATAATGTACAGCTGGCGGGTCATTGTTGTGAAATAAACTCCTTCAGGGTGACGCAAGACCGGGGTTTATTTCACAACAATGACCGGCTCACTGTACATTATCCCTTACGTGTGTAATGACCAGCTTTTCAGATGACCAGAAACTCAACGAGGTGAATCTTAGGGCGCCCAAACAAAGACCTAGAAATCAGTTGGCATTCAGCCGATCATTATCTTACTTCCTTTACGTTTATTCATACGGGCAGCCAAGAATAAAATTCAAAGAAGAGTCTTGGAGCTGCAGTTTTATTTCAGCAAAGCGCACTGGAAACTGGAGAACTACGGGTAACATACACTCTTCATTAGCACTGCAGAACCGACTTACACGGTTACTTTCAAATGTTCACAGAGCCGAGGATGTGTAAATGGATTGTTTACTTGCAGGGTTTGACAGCAACCAGCCGACGCCAAAAGTGGCTTATTAGTGAAATTAATGTGGTTGTGCTATTTTGGGGCAATGCTCCAGAGAGTACACATTCCTTCAGAAAAAGTCATTACGGGGAGCTAATTGTGCGCCATAAATGTCAGGTATGACTAATGCAAGACCTGTGCAGGGAAACTAAGTGTGTAATGTCACCTCTTGAGGCTTGAGCCATCATCTGCCTGCGAAATAAAAAGCACAAACTGTCATTAATAAGCCCTTCATACAAAGAGAATCAGTGAATTTGCCTGTCGCGTGTCTGCTTTTTCAACTTGAGTGATAATTCTTGAAATTGTGAGGGAACACATTGAAGCGTCTGAGTGCTTTATCACTATGAAATGTCCTCTGTTTTAATAGCTGAATTGGGGGAATGTGAGTTTAAGCATTGCACAAAATATGAGCCCCTTCACAGCCTGATCAATTTTAATTTAAGCTTTTTTTATGACCTGACAAAAACAAGTTCTGCATCCAATCAATCATGCGTAGCGGTGCACTGCCGGCATAGCTAGAGTCATGCAAAGAATAATTGATCACAGCTAAATTCGAAAGCTGTCAGGCTGCGACGCTTTGTTTGTATGCGCAGCCCCGGAGGAAACGTAAGGCCTGCCTTTTAACGACATTATCTACCTGATTTATTACAACTTCCTCGCCCCATTGTGAACGGCTGATGTTTCTTTTCACATTGCCGTAACAGATGCAGTGTTTTTTGGGAGACGCTGTGCACCGGTTTCCCCTGAATTTCTGACCATCTGGCCAACCTCGCATACGGCGCTTTGCTTCAAAGGCTATAAATGAAACATTCCTTAAAGCGAGATTAATCAAGGTGCCTTTTAGACAGCGGGGAACACAAAAAGACAAACACAAAAAAAAAACAAAGCACATTTGCATGTACGTAGGCAAACCATATCTGGTATGAACAGATTTTGTTAGATTTCGGGCATGTCTTTGATGGATGGACACCTTCTCGGAGGTAAAATACAGGCCTGAGGCTCCTTAGATTCTTGTAATTCATGCCAGTGTGTATTGTTCAATGAGACAGAAACAGCCTCTAATCGTGTTTGATCTTTTTTTTCTTCCTCTCGGAGCTTTATTCTTCTTTGATTGAAATTATAATCAGGTGTTTTTTTTCTGAAGTTTCTCCGGAAATGAAAGCCATCCTTTGTCATGATTTTAAGAAAATGTGAGCATGGCCATCTATTGCAGCCGTGGTGTTTTTGAGTCGATGAGAGCAGCTCACGGTCTATTAAAGACAGTCCTGGGTGGCAAACTGAGATGACAGGAGACAGGAATCTGCGGAAAGGCTCCGATTTTAACTGCAGCTCAAATAACAGCGACACAGAGTTGGATTAGGGGTGATTTTGAGATGATTTCTAACCCTCCTCAAACTCTCGAATAATTGCTTAAGTGTGCAGCTCAGTGTTTCCTCCTCAATGTGTCTGCAGGGGTCTTGGAAGTTAAGAACCAGCCAAAAAGAGGATGAAGCCAACGGGGGTTTAAGTCAATGGGATGCAAACTGGACTCCAACGTGGAATACTTCCATTACTCAAATCCTCTCCCTGTCTCAACAAAATGAAAAAAAAAACTTTGTCTATCCCCAAATCCCCCTCTTCTCACCCTCCAGCTTGACCTCTCTCCAGTCACTGTGGCTAATCTTGGCTGACAGAGGGCCTGTAGGGAGAGAAAGCTGGAAAGGCGGAGGGGAAAAACTGTACATCCCCGAAAAAACTTTTCCTCCAAGTCTGCAGGAGCAATGCCATTCCCATGAGAGGGGTCGTTCTCTTCCCGGGCTCCCTGGAGGTGCGTCGGACGGGAGGTGCGGCTGCTATATGTGTCCTGGTTTAGAAAGGTAGGCAATGAGAGCTACCACCACCCCCACGTACACGCCGGTGCCTATAGTGATGGAGAGGGCGGCGAGGAACAAAGCACGTCTGGAGGCAATGTTGGCCAGTGGGAAGTCACCTTTGTTCACCGCCTTGGTGGTCTGGGGAAGGAGGAAATGCAAGAGAAGAAGAAAGTCAGATACAGTTTGGAGGGAACCTCAAGAGAAAGGGTGACCTATTTTTCAAAAGAGCCGTAATTACAGAAGCTGTCTATTATTTCTGAGGCGGTGTGAAGAAAAACATGCAACCGGAGGATGGGCCCATTGACCGAGCGACTTGGCGTCGCCCGGGAGAGCTCATCATGCATGGCAGGACTAAAAAATGGCAATTAGTGTGAAAATGTCACGGAGTGGAGGTGGTGGTCATATCGGCTGCTAGCACTGCATGAGAAATGACATATGAGGAAAACAGATTTATCATAATTTCAATAATTAAAGGAAAAAAAAAAAACCTTGACAAAGAGCAGCAGAGATTAACAACGTCTTTCAAGGCTCTGGCAAACCAAAAATCTGAAGAGTACATTTTAGACAGCGCTGCCATTGTTTGGGAAAACATTAAGAAAGGACTTCATCAATACCTCGCACTAAAAGGTGAAAACTAAACATTGTAAAATCTTTTGAAAACGGTCATTAAAAAGCAGGTTCTTTGTGTGCTTGGATGGTTTTTACCACCTATTTTCCCAGACAACAACCCCCATCAGCATGACCCAGTTACCAAGTACTTAAGGTTATAGTGCATTTTTACAACCCATATATCCTCTGTGTGGTGTTGTGTTAACCATTCTGCTTAAATTACAGGTGTTTTACACAGTCCCCTTTCACATTATATATATAGTCTTTTGATACATTGCAAAATATATATTGCAGCAACTTTAAATCATTTGTTACTTAAGGTAAAAACTCAAAGGTGCCCCGTGGAGTTTTTCTTGTAAACAATATTTTTAGTATATAAAGGTCCTGTGTGTAGGATCTAGTGGTGAGGTGAGGAGATTGCAACTAACTAAAGCCTCTCCCATGTGCCAAGCGTGTTGCAGAGCTACCGTGGCCGACGCGAATGGCCCTCTCTAGAACCTG
Source organism: Sebastes umbrosus (assembly GCF_015220745.1). NCBI lineage: Eukaryota > Metazoa > Chordata > Actinopteri > Perciformes > Sebastidae > Sebastes > Sebastes umbrosus. Next base: position 18,005,362 of record NC_051286.1, on the reverse strand, counting down.
TTGTTGTAAGAGTAGCGTAGGTCATTTAGAGCAGAGCCAGTACGTAGAGTGTGTGTGTACATGGGAAGTGAGTGGTGAAGCAAGAGAGAGAAAGCGGCGGCGACAGGAGCGGCTTCGACTTTGGCCCAAACAGGAGAAAGTTAACCGAGTCTGGTTTGTCCGTTCTGGGCTACTTTAGAAACGTGGCGGTGCAACATTGTGTACTCCGTGGAGAGGACCCGTTCCTTATGTAGATATAAACAGCTCATTCTAAGGGAACAAAATGATTCTTATTATCAGGTGATTATACACTAATGAAGACATAGTCTGCTCTGATTGGTCAGCTGTCCCACTGTTTTGATTGGTCAACCAAACCAAACTGTTCAGACTCCGCTACAGCTCTGCTCTAACTAGCTTGGTTTGAGGTGTGCCAAACTAGCCGCTAGGCAGGTATTATACAAAGGTGTTAATTGGTGACATCACTACGTTACGAAAAAAAGGCGGGACTTCAAGCCAGGCGTTTCAGGCAGTTCGGGAGCGGTGTTTCTGTGGGGGAGAGTAACTCCCTTTGGCGTGGACTTTGGACTTCGTAACTTTGTAGACCTTTTAAATGCACAAAAAAACACGTACTAAAGGAAAGAGAAAAAGTACAAAAGCATAATAGGTCCTCTTTAATACAATAGAAAAAAATCACTGGGAGTCCCTGTTAATGAGAGAGATAATAAACTACTGAGCCCTTTATTATTTAGCCAAATAGGAAACGTCAGCTATGTAACTGGATATGAGTGTTTGAAAATACAACAATGAATAGTGGTTTCTCTTGTATATTCTGCCCATTGTTGATGTGTTTACACTGCTGCTGGTGCTGGGTATCCTCTGGCTATCTTATTATTTGAATGAACTCGCTTGCCAGGAGGGAAATGGAGGGAAGAGCGACGCCTGCTTTGATTTGTTGTTTTCATTCATATAGCTGAATAGAGGGCAGCTGTAGATCAGAAAATACACACAGAGACAACAGTGGGAATTGTTACACAGTGGTTTTGTTTGGACTTTGTATTGTATATCCATCTCCATGCCAGAACACTTTGAATTCATTCTAATGATAATGTAGCTGATGTGAGTGAGTGTGATTAAGCTGGTGTGAGCCAAAGTCATCTCTTAGAAAAATCTGTCCCATTTATTTTGGAAGCGGAGCCTCCAATAGAAGACAAGGTTATGTTTCTTATTCACAGCTGAGGTTAAGAGGGACTGTGACAGCTAGCTGGATGCAGTCTGCAGGTGGTGTTGATTTTGTATCTGCCGATGGCAGTGAATAGAAAAATAAACACCAAAGCAAGCCTCTACACAAATCCTTATTTTGACCTTTGGTTTTTGCTCACAAGCTCGCAGACTGCGGATAGAAGTGGCTCAAATGAGGTTTCTTTGCAGGATGCCTAACCTTGCTCTTTGTAACGGAGTGAGGACTTTGGAATGGAGCCACTGCTTTTTCCTCATTGAGAGGAGCCAGCTGGTTCGGGCACCTGACCCGGTGCCTCCTTTATTTTTAGGTGTGCTCTGCGTGGCGAACTGAAGGGAGAGCCTGAGGTAAATGTAACACACGCTGGAGAGATGAATAGTTTCTGAAAAAAATCACGACTTCCATTATTAAACCAATTTGAAAACAGTAATAACAAACAGCTCACACAGGCTACATGTCAAATTTATTTTTTAATTCATGTGCCAGTTTTTTATCTATAAAGATGATTTTTTCTCATTTGTTATGAATATTTAATATTTACTGATGCCTTTTCATCTGTACAATGTACCTAGAATAATAAAAAAAATACTCTATTATTCATAGCCTCTGCCCATTTGCACTACAGTCATGCAGACAGGGCCAGAGCAGCGCAGACTGTGAACTCCCATCTAAACTCTACTATTCCCCGTTTGGCTCGGCAGTCTGGATCTTTCTGGCTGCACTTTTGTAGCAAGTTAATTAAGTAAGACAGATGCAAATTACATTTGACTTAAAGTGCGATTTGGCCTGGGTTTAGCCTACAACATTAGAATAATAAGACAGAGATGGCACATGTATCACAGCAAAATACTGCTAAGAGGAGGTGGGACCAATTCATTGTTTTGCAAGTCACATATAAGTCAAATCTTTGCACTCAAGTCCCAAGTATTAAACTTTGAGTTTCGAGTCCTAAACTTTGACTTTCAAGTCCTAAAGAAGTCATAATGCGCTCTTCACCAAATGCAATTCCATTTTAACAACAGAGTAACATGGCGCTCAGTAACGTAATGTTAGTTCTTCATGGTTTTCTCTTGATTGGATGCTGTCGGATTGGTTCGAACAAAGCTGATCTGGTGAATCAAGTGTAAGATGATCAAATGCAAGTCCCAATTCACCAAAAATAAAGAGTCCAGAGTTCAACAAAAAACACAATTTTTCAGGGATTCAGCAATACATAACAAAAGATAGAAATTACATTTGTTCAGTTCAGTTTTTCCTCCCACGAGTAAATCCTCTCCCCAAACAAATAAAGGATCTCTGTTCAGTTTGTTCAGTTATTTCCCCTCTTCCTAAACAAATCAATAAGGATCTCTGTAAAAGTAAATAAACCGGGTACAGAGTAGCATGTTCCTGCTGTAGAGGAGGCTGCAGTTTCAGTACCACATGTCTGGGGCCCTAGTTTTTCACGAAGCCTACTGTCTACAGTGTAAATGCTTGTTTAATACTCGATGTTTTACCATTTTAATTAAGTTTAAATAATCTTACCAATGAAACTGTGCTGCCCCCCTGTTTACCTCCACAATACATGTTATTTCCACTCGGTTATCTTGCATCTCTCTCTCTCTCAGGAGTCGTTGAGACCTTTAGCAGCTCTGTCATCATCCGCTGTACAAACAGTTTGCAAAGGTTAAGTTACGTAACCAACGCAACGTTCTTTTCTTTCCTAAACCTATAACAAACTAATTTTGTTACCTTAACCAAAATTGTTTCCATGGTGGTGGCATACGTAATGTGGTCGTGGTTATTACACGTAGGCTTTTTCTGTGAGATCATGTTGCAGCGGACCAAAAGCAGTATTTAGGTCTTAGAAATATGGTCCTGAAATTTGCAGCCTCCTCTACTGCAGGAACATAATATTGCCGGCACCAGGTAGTTGATCGTCTTCGTGCAGACACTTTTAAAATACCATGCTTTTTGATCTTTGGGCTTGGGGGAAGGTATCAAGTAGGGCTGTCAAAGTTAACGCAATAATAACGCATTAACGCAAATTCGTTTTAAAGCCACTAATTTCTTTTACACATTCACACAATCGATCTTTCGGAGGATGAAGCGGGCTCATTTCTAAAGCTAGCGTGAAGATACTGGCATCATATGAAACTAGAAAACCTAATGAATCCATTGGTACCAACCGTGTCATACTAGCTTGTCGCGCAGGAGGCTGAATAATGCTCAAAACTAATGCTAAATTTTGGCGAGGAAAAAATGTCATGGCCATTTTCAAAGGGGTCCCTTGACCTTTGACCTCAAGATAGGTGAATGAAAATGGGTTCTATGGCTACCCACGAGTCTCCCCTTTACAGACATGCCCACTGTATGATAATCATATGCAGTTTTGGGCAAGTCATAGCCAAGTCAGCACACTGACACACTGACAGCTGTTGGGCTTGAGTTTGTCATGTTATGATTTGAGCATATGTTTTATACTAAATGCAGTACCCGTGAGGGTTTCTGGACAATATTTGTCATTGTTTTGTGTTAATTGATTTCAAATAATAAATACATACATACATTTGCATAAAGCAAGCATATTTTTCCACTCCCACGAGTATAAAATACTTGACAAATTTCCAATTTAAGGTACATTTTGAACCGGTAAAAAAATGTGTGATTAATTTGCGATCCACACCTCTGCTGCTAAGTAAAGCAAATGCAGAAAGGACCGATACCTCTCTAACTGCATAATGGCTACTTACTCATTTCAAGTGGTTTGTTTTAATGGAATGAGTTCCTGAATGCAACGTTGCGTGTCACCATGTTAGGGTTGTCTCTAGGGTAGGGAGACTTTTTTTGAGGCATTTATTGAAACGGGATCAGATTTGTCTGACTGGTTAGGCAGTCTGTTATAGCCAAAATGCTTTCTGTGGCAGCCAGCTCTCATCTTTAAGCACAGCAGTTTTGACGACAGAATAATAAATAAATAATGAATGTAAAATTTCCCATTTTCAGTGGTTGTTACATACTGAAAAACACTACGCATGGGGTCTTTCCCACTGTGCACCAAATGCTTCATTAGTGCCAGGATGGTTTTAGAAGACAATGCCTAATAGTCCAAGACAAAGAGAGCCAGTGAGAGACTCTATAGACAAATGCCTCGAAAAGGTCAAGAAGCAAATCTAGACAAAGGACATGTATTCAAGGCAGAGCCTTTAGCTTCCGTGTCAATACTGTAATTATTGAAACAAAAGCACTATTATGGAGGCCTTATGGGAAATTAGGATGGAGTTTGCTTTCAAAATGAGACTGAGCACATTCTCCTTTTGATGATACGCTCCCCCGCCCCCAGCAAGGTCTTTAGGAAGAGAGAATCCTAAAAAAGAGACATAATGTGACGGTGGACAGTTTAATAGTCTGCATCACTGGCAGGAAGCGGAGTTGAAGGGCACATGCTTGTTATTTCATTTCTCCACTGATCCCATTTATTAAACACTGTAATTGATTTATCAATCTTTTTCTCCACCTAACTCAAATAATGTAATAAAAGCATGTTGTGGCTCTTCCTGAGGGACATAAGTCTGAAAGACTAAATGTAATATATCTAGAATGTGGACAAAACGGATGAAGTAGGTTGAACGTGTGTATGCTGTCTTCTCTGTGAGCATCGGCCTTGTATAATGTACCGTATACAGTATGTCGCTGTGAGGACGTTTCCTTGAATCCCCTTGAGAGGAAAGCGGTTAGAAGCATTAAGGCTTTATCTCCACAACCTTGACAAAATGATTGAAATGTGGTGTCATAGAAAAAAAGATAACATCTCAGACTTAGCCGCGTGGAGACTCGCAATGCGACGCGCTCTCGGAAGTCAATTCAGCACCCTTAACAGGTTTTCCTTCCATAAACAACACATAAAACCCCTCTCTTTCTCTCTCCCTCTCTCTGTTGGTCTCTCGACCTCCCCCCGCATAGGCGGCCATGCAAATGCATGAACTGTTTCGCCATAATTAGCTCATTCATTTTCCTCCATGATGATGACTTGTATGCTGTAAGATAACTTCAGGGGAGTCTTATTTGTGTAATCGTGTAAGGAGTCGCTGCGACTCCTCAACTCTGCACTCTCCAGCACAGATGTCTCCGAGCGGAGAGAAACATTCACCAGCAACTCCAAACAAAACACTCACCCTATTAGCGGCAATAATTGAAACTCAATTCCGCTTCCCAATCAAACGCTCCGAGCTAATTTCCCGGCAGATAATCACGGCGTTTTAGTCATTATCAGTTGGTTGGGTGGGCGGTTAACGCTAAATCCTGAAACGGTAAACCATAAAGACGTTTACACGGAATTAAAGATGTAGTCGTTGGCGAATAGGATATGAAGCATAATATGAATGCACGTCTGTTTCTGTGTGTTTGTCAATGCCCTCACTCAAATTCCCAATGCAGCGGCTCTCTCTGTTTGACCGGGTCTGACCTTCCAGTGGGACAAAAACACTATTGATCTGCTGTCCACAGACTCTATTATAGTCGCTAAGCTGTTTGTTTGTAAATGTCCTCGGGAGTAAGTGACGAAGCTGATGTGCTATCAATTCTAAACTTTTCGTCTCGGCTCATTCTGCTGCCCTTGTCTAATCCCATAATGCATCTGCTTACACTGCCCTATACGAAGGCAGAGAGCATTAACAATAAGAACAGTAAAGTTGAGAAAAACAACATTTAGATTAGATTGGACTGTTGTCAGGTCATTAAATAGGAGTTATCGTCACTATAAGCACCATAAATCTGGGTCAGTAGGTGCCTACTACACCCAATAGTAGGTTTTATCATCTATTTACATGGTAAATCACTGAAGGAACACGACTGCGACCTCTAGCGAGTGTAGTAATTATGACCGGAGCAGAAGCGGAAGTCAGTCACTATATGGGGTGGAGGTCGGGGGCGACGGATGGGAAACAAAACACAGGGTCTTTCGCCCAGGAGGCAGGGTTTGCAACGCATGTCAAACCAACAACATACAGTTGTCTTTGTGTTCACAAGCGTTAAGTTTCGCTTTCACTTCTGAAATGAAGTTATTTTAAGCCAAAACACAATGTTTTTCCCGAAACTGAAACCAAAACAAAGTTGTAGTTGTGTTGCCTAAGCCTAAAAAAGGCATTTTATTTTTGTTCAAAACTAGGGCTGTCAAAGCTAACGTTATAATAATGCGTTAACTGCAAATTCATTTTAATGCCACTAATTTCTTTAACGCATTAACGGAACTTGCAATTTTTAGGTTGTCGCTAGAGAGAAGATACTGCATCATATGAAACTAGAAAAAACTTAAGGATTCCATTGTTACCAACCATGTCATACTAAACGCTCCAAACTTACACTAAGTTTTGTCGAGGAAAAACTGGCATGGCCATTTTCAAAGGTTTCCCTTGACCTCTGACCTCAAGATGTGTGAATGAAAATGGGTTCTATGGGTACCCACGAGTCTCCCCTTTACAGACATGCCCACTTTATGATAATCCCATGCAGTTTGGAGCAAGTCATCAAGTCAGCACACTGACACACTGACAGCTGTTGTTGCCTGTTGGGCTTGAGTTTGCCATGTTATGATTTGAGCATATTTGTTATGCTCAAATCAGGCAGTAGAGGGTTTCTGGATTTGTCATTGTTTTGTGTTGTTAATTAATTTCCTGTAATAAATATAAACATTTGCATAAAGCAAGCATATTTGCCCACTCCCATGTTGATAAGAGTACTTATACTAGACAAATCTCTCTTTAAGGTACATTTTGAACAGATAAAAAATTTATGATTTATTTGCAATTAATCACAATTAACTATGGACAATCATGCGATTAATTGTGATTAAATATTTTAATCAATTTAGAGCCCTATTTAAGTTTTGCTTTCACTTTTACAACGTACAGTAGTAGGCCCCTAATGACCCACATCTATGGTGCTTATAGCGACTGATGACGCCTATTTAATGGACTGATAACAGTCAAAGCAACTTTTTTATTACAGTTAGCCAAACTGTTCAGATATGGTGTTATACCTTAATTCTATGTCTTTTTAGAAAATCTAGATATTGCACTCTGACTTTGTTGGCAGGTACAGATCCCTACACACTCCTCTAAAGATGTACAGATGGTGCAGAAGTTCACACAGATAATCCCATTCCAGGCCATGTTCTGCTAAAAACTTGCAATATCCTCGCATTAGATCCTACGGAGTTAATTGATTTAGTTAGTAACGGGTGGGGGGGCTCCCTGAACGATTGAATGAAATGAAGACCAGTGAAGTGGGTTATTGAGCTATAAAATGAAGCGATCCCAGACTCCTACCATATTTTTTCCTGACAGCTCTCTTGGACGGCACCTTCTAAAGGAGGGAGATTGGCAGAAAAGCCATCCATCCCTAAACACAGCCATCACTTCCCCATAATTACCCAGGAAGAATCAAATTAGCTCCTGACAAGATAATTCACTTACTGCCTTCATCTGCCTCGGACTGCTCGCCCCCGCAGATAAGTCGGCTAAATGCTCGAGCTTTTGATAAGAATTTATAGTCAAAGACAGAACAATTTACTGAGAAGCCCATCTTTCTCTGTGTGTGTGTGTGGTATGTGTGTTCACATGTGCTTTTAAACGTAGCCTGCATGTGTGTGATGGCCTTTTAACGTCGATCGTGCACACATAAGAGAGACAGAATTGATTAGCGACAAGACAAGTAGAGACCTCTATGCTCTGTGTTTGACTGACACATCATCATCATCGGAGCTGTTTCCCACAGAACTGAAAAGAGGGAGGAAGTCCAGTTGGAATCCATTTGACAACCATTATGCGCAAGCTTCGAAATGAACAGTGTTGCCTTGTCACATCGTGACAGGTCGTACTCTAAAATCACACGGGCGTGTTCACGGCTGTCTCCACAGTTCATAATAATGTGGCTTTATCTTTCCATCAAGGTAAACATCTCTGGCAAGGCAATATTGTCTTATCTATTACCCATTAAGGTATTTAAAGTGGCAGTAGGCAGGAAGATTTTGGCATTGGGAAAAAATCATCGGGTTTTGAGAGATAACTAGACCTCTGCACCTCCTCATGGCTCTATTTTCAGGCTTTAAAAAATCAATAGAGACAGCTGTTAATCACTCGCGAACTCCGATCAAACGGTCAAACTAGGCAGCGCTGATCACATCTGAATCAATATTCTGTTACTGTAATGCCTATTTCTCGCCTCAAATGTTTTCAGAAACATCTTGTAGTGTACTGTTTAGCAGTAAAATGAGAAAGTTTGCTACGGCTGGTCGGCGGTACTTGGTATTTCCTCAGCTGATCTCAACATGACTGCCGGGTCACAAGCTTTCTCATTTTACAGCACCGGAGGACACAGAGGCACATGATTTTTTTTCAGATTACTTGTTTCATGTACTACTATGTCAGTATATAGTGACCGTTTTATAAAAAAAAAACTTTTTGGTCATCATATTTGCTTCAATCTTGCCTACTGCTGCTTTAACACTCAAGCTCTGCATATAAGATCTGATATTTTAACCGTAAAGACACTCCTTCGATTTAATTGCTTGACAGTTATAATTCAGAAAACGGTATATTTGTGTCTAAAGGACTAAACAAAACTGTATTTTAGTGCGTTTTTCATGCATTTCTTCCCCCAAATACTGCTTTCCAAACTACAGCTTAAACAAGGCTGTTTAATGCGTTATCGTCACACCTGTAATTTGGTTCACGTTCACTCCTCAAGTTCAAAGGCTGTCTCTCTTCGTAGTATTTCCTGGAGTTTACAGATAGAGCCTTGAAAGTGATTTATATACTCTTATCCCTAAAGTCGGCTATTATTGGCCTTGAGTTATTGATGAATTGCCCAGTAAAAAAGTGCCCTTGCATTGGCAGTAAGAGGGTCCTTTTTTATGTGTGATAGGCCTTCATCCTTTGGTGATGAGTCATAGAGCCGAGCATGTGTGCTCGCATGTATACAGATTCATAAGGATGTATGCGTGGGAGGATGCACCTGTTTTAGACCTCTACAGACAGATGCTTATCCTTCAACAGCATGTGTTACAGACCACAGCTTTGTAGGCGTCTGCATGGAATGCATGTGTTCATAAGTGTGTATGTGGGTGTGTGTGTGTGTGTGTGACCTCACCCCCTGTGAGAAGTAAAACGCTGCGATCCCCAGAGGCCAGAAACAGCAGAGCATGGAGAAGATGGCCAAGCCGAGGTGGTCTCGTGGAGGGACGACTATGAAGTTGTCCTCGCTCTCGCTGTCACTGGAGCAGTCCGTCTGCACAGAGAACAACAACTTGGGTCAAAACACACACACGTTTTGTGCCATGTACATGTACAAATGTTATCAGAAGGCAATATGAGGGGGGGATGCCATCCCCGTTGTTCAAAATGATCAAAATGCATCCCTCTTTGTTAACCTGCCAGCCCTCCTCACCATCCACTAGTAGCTGAGAGAGTGCAAGGGCAGAGGGGTTGTTTCGTTGTCCAGTCTGCCTGACTCATTGATCCTTTATCTGACCGAGGTTTGTGCAACTTAGTAGATTCTGCACCGCGTTCCGGTTGCGCCTTGGCCACCGGAGCTGATCATTTATGCGTAAATGAACATTCTTGACCATTTTTACCGCTATTACCTTATCACCTTTATATTTCCTTGAATAGGTAAACCGGGCATTTCGAAGGGATATATGTTTGATAACTCACAACTTTGCTTTATGCATGTGTTATTGAAAACATAAACACATGTTAAATACTTTATAAATGAGACCTAATAAATGCATTCAGATAGAGTTAACAGACCCTCATTTTTTCCTCTCATCAGTAAAACAAACAGAATGTATGCTAACCTTTCACATTATATTCAATGTTATAAGGAGGCTACAATTATCAGAACAATACAAACATCCAGGCTCCCTTATGTAGCTAGACAATGCTTGTAATTCCGCCAGAAGTGGCTGGGTATTGATTGAGAAAAAAAGATTGATTCATTGTTTATGTATTTAAATGTGATGTGTATTGATTTGCTAACAAATTGCACACCGCATGTTACAATTCATGAGTGGTGATGTAGCAGTAAACAAACAGGTGGGTCCAGATAACTCTGACATTCATACAACTATCTTAAAGGTCCAGTGTGTAGGATCTGGCGGTATGCAGTGGTGAGGTGAGGAGATTGCAACCAACTGAAGTCTCTCCCGTGTGCCAAGCGTGTTGAGAGCTGCGGTGGCCGACGCGAAAAACGTCTCTAGAGCCAGCTGTTGTAAGAGTAGCTTAGGTCATTTGGAGAAGAGCCAGTGCATAGAGTGTATTTGTATGTGGGAAGCGAGTGGTGAAGCAAGAGAGAGAGAGCGGCGGCGACGGATCAATCAGGTGATTATACACTAAAGAAAACATACTTATTAATATTATATTCCATTTCTGCACAATAGATCCCCCTAAATGTTACACACTGATCCTTTAAAGAAGTAGTTCACTCATGTCACGTTAGGGCTTCAGCCAGCAGTCTGTTAGCTTAAATTAGCTTGGCATAAAGACTGAAACAAGGGGTAACGGCTGTTCAAAGGAGACAAAATCCACCTATAAGCATCTCTAAAGCTAATTAATTAACATTATATTCATATGTTGTTTGTTTAGTCCTTACAAAAGTGTGGAAACGACACGTTTTGGTATCACAGGGAGGTTATGTGCGGAAGTGGCAACCTGAAATTGTTTGGCACACGACACATAATCCCCTGTAAAGACGTTTTTTTTTTTTTTAAATCCTGTTTTTTATGTGGATTAAATAACATGATACATGTTAATTAGTAAGCTTTAGAAGTGCTGATTTGGTTACCGTTGGACAGAGCCTGGCTAGCTGTGTCATAGCCCCACAATATTTGCGGCACCCCTTCGGGCCAATCAGAATAAGTAAACAAGTTGTAGCGCCCTCTTTCAACATCTCAACGTGGTCAGTGCATCCACTTCCTGTGAAGTTTTGAAAAGGTTTGATCATCGGTGATGTAGATGTGCAGACAGACTTCCGATTTCACTGTAACAGATGAAAGAAAAAGTTTCCCTTTATGTGTGCACAGGTAGAGGTGATTTTTAAGTCGACTGGGAGGAAAAAGAATCTGCATTCACTGAAAAAGAACAAAGCCATTTGTGTAATGGGAAACAAAACATAGACGAGCCTCTGCATGCCGGATCATTTCCTTCCGCGTAATGTCACTGCTCGTATTCATGGACTTTTTGTGATGGCCCATTAGTTTCTCATTAGTTTTGAGATATGCAGATTCCTACATTTCGGCATCTAAACAACAGATGGCATTGAAAAAAAAAGCCACGGTTGAAAGTACACTTCATTTCAAATGTGAAATAGTTATGAATCAAACACACCTCCTCCCTAAAGCTTTATGAAACTATTTCACGCTCCACGCAACATTCCTCACATGAAACTGAAATGCCTTCAGAGAAAGAGAATAGACGCTCGTACATCTGCATACTGTTGAGGGGGTTCTCAGTCCTCCTTATTCACAGCAGAAAATATCAGTTACAATTTCAAAGTTTGTTTTTTATGACCACAATTGGCCAAACAACCTTTAACGTACACATAAAGTGTATTTTTTTCCCCCACAACAAAGGAAAAACTAAGAATAGAGATTTATTTTCCACGGTGCCTGTAATGAAAAGAAATTGCAGATTGAGGCCACGGTTTCTATACGAGCCATTAAGCTGCATCCTTCACACATCATCCTGTTTGAAGGATGATCCAGCATGAGGGTGGAACACGGGAAATGAATGAAAGAAATCAAGGCCAACAATATACTGTTGTGTCAAAGAAATTGAGTTCAATATGAAGCTGAATATTTCAATCAGAGATGGGGGAAATGGTGGGGACGTGCAGTCAAATCATCCCGTTTAAGATGGCAATCTGACAAAGGAAATGCTTGTCCTTTATTGTCATTGAGTAATCTGACATGTTGTCGCTATGTAATCCTTATTTTTGTAAGTATTTTCAGTGGGTTTATATTTCTTAATCCCTGCATGTGTTTTTTTGTGGTTGTGGTGTACCTAATGAATTTGTTTTTTAATTTCAAACATTAAGATTACAGTGTTTCCCCCTCGACCACAGATTATCTGACTTTTAGTCCCTGGAACTACTTTCAGGGGACTAAAAGGTTCCTTTAGCTCATTGTTGTCTGCATTTCCACCGCGGTCTAAAGATCTGCAAAGATTAGGCAAATTAATCCGTTGACGTACAGTATGAAAAAGCAACATGACATGTGACGAAGGCTGCTGGTGGTCGCAGCAGTAAACACGCTCTGCAGCCTGCAGTTCAGTCTGCCCGCCTGGGTTCATCTAAAAAACATGCTGGAAAAAACACGTTAGGTTCTGTCTCACTGCGACGACATTTACTGCTGCATAGTATTTACTGATGCACTTTGAATGTAATGAATGAAATACAGCCGAGGAAAATGAAACTAAGAGCCTCTGTCTCCACAGTAAATCATCTGTTGAGTGTTATTTATTTGTGCTTTAGGACGTTAACGCCGTGAAACATCAGAAAATAACTTTTCTTTCTCTCATTCACAGCACCGCCGCGCTATGTCTCTCTCCTTTTTTAAATGCCTAACTTTACTTTTTATGGTATTAAACAAAAAGAAATGCTCTCCCCTCGTCCTAAAATGGTCCTAAATCGATACTAGGGTACTTCCTTGTTTTATGAATGAAGCGGTACAGTTGAAGCAGCAGTGCTGTGTTTGACCAATCAGCGACGGTCATCCCTGCAAACTCTACCATGAAAGTTCTGGTACTCTCAGAAAGTACTACCCCCCGATCAGGGCCTTTTTTGGGGGGTAAAAACTAGGAAGTTAATTTAGACACTGGGTCCCTGCGGTCGATACACAATGAGTTCCTCTTAGTTCCGGGGGGAAAGTTCCTGCGGTGGAAACGGGGCTTTTGATACCTTAGATATAGAAGCCAAGCATCCTGAGCTGTAGTCTACCCTGATGTGTGCTTGCCTCAGGCCTGGACTGGGGTTGCCTGCGTCAATGTTGGATAGAGTTGTTGTTTTTTTTCTGTGGCAGGTGTTGTTGCTCTAAAAGACACTTTTGCCTGGCTTGCATCAGGCTCTTGACTCCCTTTTACTCCTGGATTTTCGGACTTCTTCAGGGTTAAGTGAATGCTTTAAAATCCCAGCAGCATATGAATTGTTTTTTTGGACATGTTATTCTTTAAAACCAGAGTGGACAGTTAAGAGGTGAAAGGAACGGAGGCACCAGGTCTTTTACTTCTACTTTTATTTTGTTAAATTTAAAGCTATATTTTAGGGTGAAAAAAAAACTAGAGCCAGATTAATACAAAGGTACATTTCTGTGGATGAATAATTTTAATGAACACACTACTCATTTTAAAAACATGTAAGCAAAAGTGCAGTGTAGTGGTGTTTGTATTAAAAGTCAAATTACTGTAACCGGGCGAGAGTGTTGGGAATTATTTTGCTTTGAGTGGTGGAACAATTTCCAATTAGTTTTAATAACGTGGCCCTTGTAGTCATGTTGCCTGATTGATGGTGGGGATTAGTGGGTGGGCGGTTAAAACGTGTGGGGGCCCTGCCCACTGATGGTAGGAAAAACACACACACACGCTAATTTAATCCAAAAATAGACATCCTAGAGGACAAAACTCCAAAAGTGACTGAGCAAGCAAAACTTGTCTAATCTGTCTCTGCAGCCTCACACGATGCCACTCTGTGTTGTCAAGAATCTGTTAAAAGCTGTGAACACAGACTCCTGCCGTGATGATCGATACATGCTTTCATCCTCTTCATAATGCGATGCGGAGGCAAGAAAAGGGTCATAACACATGAGCATAATGCAGCCGACATTCTGCATAATGTCATTCTGCTTTCATGGCCTTAAGCAAGCGCTATAGCGCAATCTCTCCAGAGCGAGCCCAAGCCCTGCTCTGCTCTGCTCTGCTCTGCGCCTCAGAGCTCACTGACAATATCTGCACAGCCTTCTGGCTGTTTGGAGAACGAAAACATACATCATCCAGGGATGCTAGCTGTTTGGCTCCCAGGGAAAGAGTGAGAGAGAGAGAGAGAGAGGTTAAAGAAGCAGAGGAAGTCAGTCAAGCAAGCGAACAATGAGGTCGGCCGGTGCAGTCCTGCAGACAGGGCTGCATGTACTGTACAGGAAGCTACATGCACACCTGTCTGGATGTACAGGAAGGTGATTTATCATGAAACTTTCAAATGGTTGCAGGAGATCCAAAGCAGATGAAAAAACGGGCCACCGATCCTTCAGCAAAGCTGGAGCAATTATTAGAGTACGATCACACCGCTATCTTTTATTTTCCCTTCATCGGAGAATTCAAATCTGTGCAAACCAGAAGCTACAGGTCAGACTGCCAGGATTTACTGAGAAGCTGTGTTTTGATTTAAAGTAAACAGGATTTTGTTTACCACTTTCCCACCTGACTTTTAATGAGCATGTGTGTGTGCATGCGTTGACATCCGTTCACCACCCCCCCTACACCAGAAAAGTCCTAATGACTATGCATGCCGGCGCTGCTTGCTGCGCTCAGATATGTCTTGTGGGGCGTAAATCCTGTCAACATGTGGCAACAGGCTGACAGGTAATGAAGAACTAATGGATGGTTTCACCACTCTGCCATGACAGCATAACCAAGAGGAGGGCTCGTGTAATTTATGTGTTGTCAAATTGCCTCCACAACATACCGGAAATCTGCCCCTGTCCACTTTTTTCTTTTTTCTTTTCCACCCCCTGCTCTCCATCCTCCCCGGAGATTTGTCTTTGTACCTTTATTCTTTTGTCCCGGTGTCAAGTGAATGTCTCGTAGCATAGCTGCTGTGTGGGAGGCAGGTAATCATATGAAGATAGCATGAGGGTGAACATAAATTTGAATGTATCTCTTTGAATTGATCCTCTCCACTGCGCACAAGGCATCTCACAGCATGTCACATTCATTTGATTTCCTTTTCATTTGTGATGTGCTAACATGTCCACATATTCAAACTAAGCACGATGGAGATGATCCCTGTTCATGACAACAAAATAAATAAATAAATACCGGTGTTTGTGCCCGGTGCACATGTTGTGACTGCAAAAAAGCTCAGTAAATGTGGCTGGAGTGCTGTAAAAGCATCATTATACTACATTTGTTACCACATATTTAGGCTATTTTAGTAAAAGTAACTAGGGCTGGGCGATATGGCCAAAATCTTCTATAGCGATATAGGTCATTTTATATCTCGATAACGATATATATCACGATATAGCAGTTTTTTTGGTAATTCAATAATAATAGTCTAAATGAAATAATCACATGGTATTTTGTTTACTCCTGTGTGAAATAAACACTTGAAAGACAAATGAAAAGGACTGAGTATTTTCTCATTTTAACAACATGAGTGCAAAATAAACACAACGAAAAGTTTTAAGCGAAATTATAGAGAAAAAGAAATAAATATAGGCCAAGCCGATATCATGATAGAAAAGATATATAGAAAAATATACGATAGACATTTTAGATTGTTTTTACGATATATATATCGTCATATTGCCCAGCCCTACCCGTCACTATTATTTTTTATGTACTCCTTCAGATAAAATATTAATAATAAATGTGTCTGAAGCTTATTGTCCTTGAGGATGTATAAAAATCAAACAGTCAGAGCTTTCTAGGGATGCACCGATCCGATAGCGATACCTACAGTAAGCTTTTGATATCGGCCGATACCTAGTACCGATCCGATACCAGCTTTTAATTAATAAGCTGTATGCCTCACTGTGTGACTGGGATC
The DNA here is from genome assembly GCF_015220745.1 of Sebastes umbrosus. Lineage (NCBI taxonomy): Eukaryota > Metazoa > Chordata > Actinopteri > Perciformes > Sebastidae > Sebastes > Sebastes umbrosus. Next base: position 17,989,353 of record NC_051286.1, on the reverse strand, counting down.
ACTCTTTTATGTGTAAGGCAACATCAGGCCTGACTCAAACATTTCTTACCTAACTTTGTAAAACAAAATGTAACAAATAAATTCATAGATAATGTGACATAAATTTAGTGAATTGTTTTTTATTATTAAAATAATAAATTGTACATCAACAACAAAAAACTCTTCAAAATTAACAGGAATTACAATTCAGGTGTAAACCTTTTTTAATGCAGCAACAAATTCGTCAAAACTTAAACAGGAACTAAAATTACAGTATATAATGTATATAGTATATAAACATAGAGTTGGGTTGAATAGATCGGCCCCATTGTCACCGATATCGATTCAACTATTTTTGAGTCAGTATACGCCCAATATCCATTCCAGTATCGGTTCGGTGCATCCCTACAGCTTTCTATTTGCCTTTCTTTGATATGCTTTTGAATGCTGATTCATGTTTTGAGAGCTGACTTCTTAAATTAGACCCCACAGGCCTCTATAGGGAAAAACGTGAATATCATTTCCCCTTCCCATGATACATCCAACACAGTCAGTGAGTCCATAGCAACTGTACAATTAAAGGTCTTATGCTGGGAAAAGAAACAACCTTTGGATCTGAGCAATACTTGTCTGACTGTATAAGAGAGGAAAAAAGGAAACCACATACCACAAACACAAATTACTGAGCACATTGAATCAAATTAAAGCACCCGCAGAAATTAATATTGCCTTTCCAACCATTTTATGGAGCAAAAAAAACAGCGGTTGAGATTACAAAAATTAATTGTGTTACAGTGCAGCTAAGCTAGAAGTATCGCAACCAAAGGGAATTCAATTACCTGGCTGAATGCATAAGCAAAGTTAATGAGCGAGTGCCATTAAAGATGCAATACCTACGGCAAAAAATGACATGTTCAGCACATTTACAGTCCTGAAGGAGAATAAGCATTCTTTGGGAAATCACAAAAATGATATCTTGTGATTGCAACTGTGTCCTATGTCCGTGAGAAAACATGCCCTTTTTAAAAGGAGCAGTCATCGGGATCTGTGCCCTCCTAATAGTCCCCTCTCATGTAATTATGCTTCTACTAAAGATGGTTCATG